>NW_006921750.1:6622225-6631983 GCF_000298275.1 Orycteropus afer afer
AAAGCAGTATGATGATTCCTTCAAAAGTTGGAATTAGAAATACCATTTGACCCAGCCATTCCATTACTAGGTATATACCCTAAAGAAGTGAGAGCCATGCCAAACAGATATATGCACACCCATGTTCATCACAGCACTATTTATAATAGCCAAAAGATGGAAACAACCTAGATGTCCATCAACTTAGGAATGGATAACCAAACTATGGTACATACACACAATGGAATACTATGTAACACTAAAGAACAATGTAGAATCTGCAAAACACCACATAACATGGATGAACTTGGAGGACATTATGGTGAGTGAAATAAGTCAAGCACAAAAGGACAAATATTGTATTAGTCTATTATTGTAAAAGTTAAGGAAAAGTTTATCTATTGAAGGGAGTTTTCTTTTTTGGTTACCAGGTGTGGGAGTTGAGGGGGGAAGGCTTTGGATAGATAGAGATAAGTATTGATTTGGGTGAAGAGAAGGGAAATGTACTAAATGTGAGTGACCAAGATGGCAGGATTGAGTATGAGAAAGACAGAGAGAGGTACATGGGAAGTACAGACAACAAATATGAACCCTTTTGCACATACAGTACAGCATTGTCAGTGAAGGCAAACGTTAGTATATGGATGGATAGATGGGTGGACAGGCTGAATGATTAGGTATGTCTATGAAATGGCATATGTATCCAAGAACATATATAGGGTTGGCAGACAATGGTCCTATAAGTTTATGTGAATGATCTGAATTCCCACATGTATAGTAGAGCTGACAAGGGGCAAGGTTGTGGTCACTGCTTGGTCACAGCCCGCTATCCAGAGGGACAGAGTAGTTGAACCTGCGGGCTTGGGACCATAGTCGCAGGGGACATCAAGCTCAATTGACATAACAAACTATACAAAACATTGTTCCACCTCTTACTTTGGTGAGTAGCGACTGGGATCTTAAAAGCTAGCAAGCTGCGATCTAGATGCAACAATGGGTCTCTCTTTGTCCAGAGCAAAGAAGAATGAAGAAAACCAAAATTCATGGAAACAATTAGTCCTAGAGACTGGTACACCATCCAATCTGCGTCCTATAAAACTATGAGACCAGAAGAACTAGATGGTGCCTGGCTATTACTGTCATCCACTTGGAAGGGGATCTATGTAGGAGATCCCTCATAGAGAGGGAGAACAATATGGAACAAAACTCAAAATCATTTGGAGAAAAAAAAAAAAAAAAAAAGAAAACAAGGTGGTGACCAGGTTTGCTGGTCCAATAGAGCCTGGTGGAACCACTGAGACTATTGCCCCTAGCTGCCCTTCAAGTCTGGAATTGAATACACACCTGTGGTTTCCAGCCAAAAAAAAATACAGGCATGTGAGTTAAACACTCACCTCAAGTAAATACACTCCCTGGAGAGAAAATCATGGGAGGAAGAAGGGCTGCTTATGCTCAGGGAGACAACTCAGGGGGCAGGAGTGTATGGAGGGATGGACACTGGGAAAAGGTAACTATGGGGAGGAGGTGGGAGGGGAGCTGATGCATTGTGGTAAACTGTGGTCAATGAGGTGAGAAAAAGTATCTGTGAACTGCTGTATAGAAAGTGAATTTGCTCTGTAAATCTTCACCCAAATCACAATAAAAAAAGAAAAAAAATGGGCAAAATGCATGAATGTACACGTCACCAAATTTGGGTGCCCAAAAAACATATGAAGAAATGCTCACTATCGTCAGCCATTAAAGAGATGAAAATCAAAATAACAATGAGATACCATTTGCCCCAGCACTAGTAGCAAAGTTCAACAAGACAGAAAATAACAAATGCTGGTGAGGATGCAGAGAGATTGGGACTCTCATACACTTCTGGATACAAGCACTGTGGAAAGCAGTATGGTGATTCCTTAAAAATTTGGAATTAGAAATACCATTTGACCCAGCCATTCCATTACTATGCATATATCCTAAAGAAGTGAGAACCAGGTCAAAAAAGATATATATGTAAACCCATGTTAATTGCAGCATTATTTACAATAGCAAAAAGATGGAAACAACCTGGGTGGCCATCAACAGAAGATTGGATAACCAAAATATGTTACATACTCACAATGGAATACTATGCAATTCTAAAGAATGACATAGAATCACAAAACACCTCATGACACAGATTAACTTAGAGTATATAATGCTGAGTAAATAAGTCAATCAAAGAAAGTCAAATATTATATTAATCTGTTATTGTAAAAACTCAAAGAAAGATTTATATGTGAAAGGAAATTTTCTTTGTTGGTTACCAGGAGTTGGAGAAGCAGGGAGGGAACACTATTAGAGACAAGTGTTGATTTGGGTGAAGTGAAGGGCAATATGGCAAATGTGAGTGATCAACATGGGGGCATTGAGGAAGAGGAAGACATAGAGAGGCGCATGGGAGGTACAGACAACAAAGATGAACCCTTTTGCACACACAGTACTGCATTATTTGTGAGGACAAACATTGACATATGGGTGGATAGATAGCTGGACAGGCTGAACTATTAGATACACCTATGCAAGGGGGAGTATGCCCATGACCATGTATAGGGTTGGCAGACAAAGTTACTACAAGTGTATTTCTATGTTTTGTAAGAATTCCCAGATATATAGTAGAGCTGACAAGGGAAAAAGTTGTAGTCATTTTTTGGCCACAGCCAGCTACTGAGAGGAGTGAGTAGTTTGACCTGTGTTTTTCCACTTGAGACTGTAGTCACAGTGGACATCAAGCTCAATTGTCATAACATACTACAGAAAAATATTATTCCACATCCTAATTTGGTGAGTAGTGACAAGGATCTTAAAAACTTGCAAGTGGTCATTTACATGTAACAATGGTCTCTCCTAGACCAAAGCAAAGAAGACTGAAGAAGAACAAAGACACATGGGAAAAATTAGTCCAAGCAACTGGTACACCATGTGATCCTCAAACTATATGACTATGAGACCAGAAGAACTAGATGGTGACTAGTTACCACTGTCAACCACTTGGAGGGGCATCTATTAGGAGATTCTGGATAGAGTGGGAGAACAACACGGAACACAACTCAAAATCATTAAAAAAAAAAAAAAAAGACCAGGTTTGCTGGTCTGATAATGTCTGATGGAACAACTGAGATTATGGCACCTAGCTGCCCTTCAGGTCCGGAGTTAAACTCACTCTTGTGGCTTCCAGCCAAAAAAAAAGACAGACATATGAGCTGAACATTTACATAAAGTAGATACACTCCTTGGAGAGATCAGTCGTGGGAGAGTATAAGAATTGTGGATGCACAGGGAGACAGCTCAGGGGGCAGTATTTTAGAGGACAGAAGGACACAGGGAAGAGGTAACTATGGGGAGGAAGTGGGAGAGGAGTTCTGGCATTGTGGGAAATTCAATGTCATGAGACAAAGTGTATGTGAGCTGCTGTATGGAAAGTAAATTTACTCTGTAAACTTTCCTCAAATCACAATAGTTTTTTTTTTTTTTTTTTTAATTATAAGTTTAACTTTGGGCAAAATTGCAAAGAATTGAAAAAGTATTGCAAATAGTGTCTTAGTTCCCTACTGATACTGTAAAACAAATACACAATGAGTGTCTTTAAAAAATAATAATTTATTTTTTCACAGTTCTGGATCATAAAAATCCAAATGAGGGTCTTGGCTTTCAACTCCTTTCTAGTTGGTAGCTCTAAGTGTTCTTCTTTTTTGTTTTTTTTTTTAACTCATAAATGATTAGGTTTAAGATCCACCTTAATCTGATATGACCTCATTAACATAAAAAATAAAACCGTTATTTAAAAACAGGGTTATATATACCGGTAACAAAACCAAACCATACCAATTTCTATCCATTGATTCTGACTCATAGTAGTCCCATATGTTACAGAGTAGATAAGATTGCAACACATTTTTGGATTACACAATTAAATCTTTAACACTTATCAAATATCCAATCTGATTCATCTACAGAAAATAAATGTCTCTGCTCCCTGCAGTGATTCACCTACCAAACCATTGTGTGCTAAGGTGGAGATGGCTTCATTCACAGTGATGGAATAGAGAATATTAATAATTTATCAAGATTACACAGTTATTTCATGCTCACATATGCTTATTATTAGCCAATATACTTAGCTAACATTTTTTTTTTTTTCCCTTGATTGGGTACACTTTCCAAACTACTTCATGATTTACTTAAATTGAAACTCTGATAATTTGTTTCAGGTATTTAACTAAGAAGCAGAAAATGGAAAGAAAATTAACTGTTTATTATATTTACCAATATGTCATATAAATTAAACTGTAGTACAAACACTGTTGAGAGCTCTGGTGGCATAGTGCCTAAGGCATTTGACTGCTAACCACAGCCTGGTGGTTCAAACCCACTACCCACTCCTCAGAAGGAATATGGGGCAATCTACTTCTGTAGTGATACCACCACAGAAACCCAAGGAAGGGTCACTGTCAATTATTTTATATCTCTGCATTGTCCCCTGCCTCCTCTTAATTTTCTTCTGCACTCCATCAGCAATTGAAGGAATCTATACACGAGAGCATTGACATAAATATTCTGTTTCTTGTTCCACAATTTCATTCTATATCCAAGTCAAAGAACCATTTCCCAGTAAGGGTTATGTACATTAAGAGAAACGATATGATGCACTGAGAAAATAGGTATGATTACCAAATCCTATCTCATCCCACCACGCAGCAGTTTCAGCCATATATAAACAGAATTACTCAACCTTCTTGCTTTCTTAGTGTCATCTTTGACAAAGGTACATGATATGATGCATCTCATAGGATTACGTTACTGTTGTTGTTCGGTGCCATTGAGTGGGCTCTGACTCTTACTGACCCTATGTGCAGAACAAAACACTGCCTGGTCCTGTGCCAGCCTCAGAATACTTGCTATACCCAAGCCCACTGTAGCAGTCACTGTGTCAATACATTTAATTGAGGGCATTCCCCTTTCTCATTGACCTTACACTTTGCCAAGCATTATATTATTCTCCAGGGAATGGTCCTTCTTGTCAACATGACCAAAGTAGGTCAAACAAAGTACAGGCATTCTCACCTCCAGGGAGCACTCTTCCAGGACATATCTGCTAGTTCTTTTGTCAGTCCATGGTACTTTGAGCATTCTTCGCCAACACTACAATTCAAAAACATCAACTCTTCTTCAGTCTTCCTTGTTGATTGTCCAGCTGTCACATACATATGATGCAATTGAAAACACCATGGCTTGGGTCAGGTGCACCTTAGTGTTCAAAGAGACATCTTTTCTCTTCAGCACTTCAAAGTGGTCTTTTGCAGCAGAATTGCCCAATGCAATACGTCATCTGATTTCTTGACTGTTGCTTTCATTTTTGATCATGGAAGCAAGTGATATGAAATCTTTGACTAGTTCAATATTTTCTCCATTCATTGTGATACTGCTCATTGGTACAGTTGTGAAGATTTTTGTTTTCTGTATATTGAGATGTAATCCATAATGCAGACTGTAGTCTTCAATCTTCATCAGTAAGTGTTTCAAGTCACCCTGACTTTCAGCAAGCAAAGTTGCGCTGTCTGTGTATCTCAAGTTGTTAATGAGCCTTCCCCCAATCCTGATGCCATGTTCTTCTTCATACACCCCAGCTTCTCAGATTATTTGCTCAGCATAGCAATTGAATAAGCATGGTGAAAGGATCCAGCCCCAACATATTCTTCTGGTTTCCCTTCCTGATATTCTGGTTTCCTTCCATGCAGTATCACCTTGTTCTATGCAAACAACAGCCTCCTGGTTGATGTACAGGTTCTTCATGCACACAATTAAATGTTCTGGAATTCCCAATCAATATTATACATATTTTATTTTTTTTTTTTAGAATGCACACAATCAAATGTTTTTGCATAGTCAACAAAATATAAGTAAGCATCTTTCTGCTATTCTTTGCTTTGAGCCCAGATCCATCTGAGATCAGCAATGATATCTATTGTTCTAGGTCTTCTTCTGAATCCAGTTTGTGTTTCTGGAAGTTCTCTGTCATTATACTGCTGCAACCATTTTTGAATTATATTCAGCAAGAGTTTACTTGCAAGTGATATCAATGGATATTGTTTGATAATTTCAACATCCTGTGGGATCACTTTTCTTTGGAATGTGTACAAATATGGACCTCTTCCAGTCTTGGTCAGGTAGCAGTCTTCCAGATTTCTTGGCATGGATGAGTGAGTGCCTCCAGCATGGCATCCATTTATTGAAACATCTCAACAGGTATTTTGTCAATTCCTGGAGCCTTATTTTTCACCAATTCCTTCAGTACAGCTTCAACTTTTTCCTTCAATACCATTGGTTCTTGATCATATGCCACCTCATGAGATGGTACAGTGACTCTGTATTCTTTCCATCTTCTTTTGATATTTCCTGCATCATTCAATATATTGCCCATAGAATCTTTCAATATTATAACTCAAGACTTAATTTTTTTTCATCAGTTCTCTCAGCTTAAGAAATTCTGAACATATTCTACCCTTTAGGTTTTCTAGCTGCAAGTCTTTGCAGATTTCTTAATAGTAATTGGCTTTGTCTGCTCAACCTGCTCTTTGAAATCTTCTATTCAGCTCTTTTGTCTTGTAGCTTCTTCCATTTGCTTTAGCTACTCTCCATTCAAGGGCAAGTTTCAGTCTCTTCTGAAACACTGTGGTCTTTTCTTTCTTTCCTAACTTTTTAATGACCTTTTGTTTTCTTAATGGATTGTGTTGTTGATGTCATCCCACAATTCTGGTTTTCAGTCATTGGTGTTCAGTACATCAAATCTATTTTTTTGATGGTCTCTAAATTCAGGATGGATATAATCAAGGTCAAATTTTGGCTCTTGTTGATTCATTTTAATTGTCTTCAGCTTCAATTTGAACTTATAATGAGCAATTGATTGTCTGTTCCACAGTCAGCTCCTGACCTTATTTTGGCTGAAGATATTGAGTTTCTCGATCACCTCTTTCCAGAGATGTAGTTGATCTGATTCCTGTGTACTCCATTTGGTGAGGTCCATTTGTATAGCTTTCATTTATGTTGTTGAAAAAAGGCATTTGCAATGAATAGGTCATTGGTCTTGGAAAATTCTATCACGTGATCTCCAGCATTATTTCTATCACCAAGGCCATATTTTCCAACTACCCGTGTTCTTCTTTATTTCCAACTTTTGCATTCCAATCACCAGTGATAATCAATACATTTTGATTGTATGTTTGGTCTATTTCACACTGCAGATGATAAAAATCTTTGATTCCTTCATCATTTTTTTTTTTTAATTTTTTTTTGTGATTTGGGTGAAAGTTTACAGAGCCAATTTGTTTTCCATACAGCAGTTCATATACACAATTTTCGCAATAAAATAGCTCTCTTTCTACTTCCTGCTCATAGTTACCTCTTCCATGTGTCATTTCCTCCCATGCACTACTGCCCCCTGATCTGTCTCCCTGTGTATACAAAACCCTTCTATTCTCTCATGATTGATCTCTCCAAGGAGTATACCTACCTAATGTAAATGTGCAGCTCATATGCCTGTCTTTTGTTTGGGTGGAGGCCCAGGAGTGGTTTCAATTCCAGACCTGAAGAGCACCTAGGGGTCATAGTCTCAGGGGTTCCATCATGCTTATCAGACCAGCAAACCTGGTCCCTTTAAAAAAAAAAATGGTTTTGAGTTTTATTCCACATTGTTCTCCAACTGTATCCAGGATACCTTACATAGTTCCCCCACTGAGTGGTTGCCAAAGGCAGCCAGACACCATATAGTTCTTCTGGTCTCATAGTCATTTAGCCTGAGGATCACATGGTGTACCAGTTGCTTGGACTAATTGTTTTCATGCATCTTTGGTTTCCTTCATTCTTTGCTCTGGATGAGGAGAGACCCATTGTTGCAGCGAGATGGCCACTTGCAAACTTTTAACATCCTAGTTGCTACTTGTCAAAATAGGTTGGGGAACAATGTTTTCGTGTAGTATGTTATGCCAATTAAGCTTGATGTCCTCTGTGACCATGGTCTCCCAAGCCCACAAATCCAACTATATGCTCCCTCTGGATAGCTGGCTGTGGCCAAGAATTGATGACAAACTTGTCCCTTGTCAGCTCTTCTGTATATCTGGGAATTCTTACACACATACAAATACACTTGTAGATATATTGTCTGCCAACATTATACATGGTCACTGGCACTCTTCCCCCTACATAGACTTACCTTATTCAGCCTGTCCATCCATCTATCAATTTTTGCCATCATTGATAACTCAGTACTGAATATGCACAAGGGTCCATCTTTGTAGCCTGTAACTCCCATGCACTTCTCTATATCTTCCTCTTCCTCAATGTCACTGTGTTGATCACTCACATTTGGTACATTGCCCTTCCCTTCACCCAAATCAATACTTGTCTCTATCTCTCTAACAGTGTTCCTTCCCCTTTCCCCCCAACCCTGGCAATCAGCAGACGATTCCTTTCTACACATTTACCTTTCTTTGAGTTTTTACAATAACAGACTAATGCAACATTTGTCTTTCTGTGATTGGCTTATTTCACTCAGCGTAATGCCCTCCAAATTCATCCATGTCATGTGGTATTTTTCAGATTCTGTGTTGCTCTTTAGAGTTGCATAGTGCTCCACTGTATGTATGCACCATAGTTGGGTTACCCACTCTTCTGTTGATGGGCACCTAGGTTGTTTCCAACTTTTTGCTATTTTAATCAGGTAATGTAATGAACATGGGTGTCCATATATGCATTCTTGTCCTGACTCTCACTTCTTTAGGATATATACCTAGTATTGGAATTGCTGGATCATATGGTATTTCTAATTCCAACTTTTTCAGGAATTTCTATACTGCTTTTCACAGTTGTATCATTTTACAATCCCAAAAGTGTACAAGAGTCCCAATCTCTCTGCATCCCCACTGACATTTGTTATTTTCTGTCTTGTTGAACTTTGCTACCAGTGCTGGGGCAAGATGGTATTCCATTTTTGTTCTGATTTGCATCTCTATAATGGCTGATGATCATGAGCATTTCTTCATGTGTTTGTTGGCTGCCTGAATATCCTCTTTAGTTAAGTGTCTTCTGCCAGTTTTTAAGTTGGATTATTTTTCTTTTTGTTGTTGATGTGTTGGAGTTTTCTATACATTTTAGTGATAAGTCCCTTGTCAGATATGTCATGGTGGAGTATTTTTTCCCTATCTGTAGGTTCTCTTTTTATTCTTTGAAAGTCTTTGGAAGCACATACAAATTTAATTTTTAGAACATCTTGTTTATCTTCTGCTGTTTGTGCATTTTGGGATATGCTTGATAATTTACTTATGCCATATGTTAAAAAAAAAAAAAAAAGCCTCACTGCCATCGAGTTGATACTACTCTTAGCGACCCCTCCTTTGTTTTCTGAGATGGTATCTCTATGGAAGTAAATTGCCCAACTTTCCCTCTGAGGAGTGGTTGGCTGGTCGGTTTGAAATGCCAGCCTTCTGGTTAGCAGTCAAGTGCTTTAGGCACTATGCTACTAGAGCTCCTTTTCCCCTGGTTTTTCCTTGAGGAACTTTATAGTTTTAGGTTTCGCATTTAAATCTTTAATCCATTTAGAGTTAGTTTTTATGTATGATTTGAGGTACAGATCTTGTTTCTTTTTTTCTGAAACAAGGGTCATATTTATACACACACACACACATATATATATATACACACACACATATATATATGTATATATGTATATGTTTATGTATATGTATATATGTATATATATG
>NW_006921750.1:6632300-6632881 GCF_000298275.1 Orycteropus afer afer
AGGAACTCTATAGTTTTAGGTTTCACATTTAAATATTTGATCCATCTGGTATTAGTTTTTGTGTATGGTTTGAGGTACAGATCTTATTTCATTTTTCTGCAAATGGATGTCCAGTTTTGCCAGTACCAATTGTTGAACAATCTCCTCCCCATTTAATGGATTTCAGATCTTTGTCAAAGATCAGCTGACCATAGGTCAATGGATCTATTTCTGGGTTCTCAATTCCAATCCATTGGTCTATGTGTCTGTCATTGTAGCAATGCCAGGCAATTTTGATTACTTTGGCTGTATAGTTGATTTTGAGATGTGAGAATGTGAGTCCTCCTACTTGTTCTTCTTCAATAGTTTTTTGCCCATCCAAGGTCTCTTTTCTTTCCATATAAAGTTGATGATTGGTTTTTCCATATCCTTAGAAAATGTTTATTGGGTCTGGATTAGGATTGCATTGAATGTATAGATTTCTTTGGGTAGAACTGACATTTTCAGTGTTCAATCTTCCTATCCACAAGCATGGTATGTTCTTCTGTTTATGTAGATCTCTTATGGTTTTTTGAAGTAGTCTTTTATAGTTTTCTTTGTAC
>NW_006921750.1:6633066-6643290 GCF_000298275.1 Orycteropus afer afer
TTTATGTAGATCTCTTATGGTTTCTTCAAGTAGTTTTTTATAGTTTTCTATGTACAGGTCTTTTGTGTCCCTGGTAAGATTTATTCCCAAGTATTTAATTTTTTTGGTAGCTATTGTAAATAGCACTGATTTCCTTATTTCTTTTTCAGCAATCCCTTTGCTAGTGTAGAGGAATCCAACTGATTTTTGTATGTTGATCTTTTATCCTGCCACTATGCTAAATCTTTCAGTTAGTTCCATTAGGTTTTTTTTTTTTTTTTTACTGAGTCTCTTGGATTTTCTAGGTATTGGATCACATCATCAGAAAACAGAGGTAGTTTGACTTCTTTCTTATCAGTTTGGATGCCTTTGATTTCCCTTACTTTCTTTATTGCCCTGGCTAGGACTTCCCATACAATATTGAATGTTGTTATGTTGTTATTTGCCATCGAGCCAGTCCTGACTCCTAGCAACCCCTCCTTGGATTTCTGGGGCAGTTATCACTACGGAAGTAGGATTGCCCAACCTTCCTTCTGAGGAGTGGCTGGTGGGTTTGAACCGACAGCCTCCTGCTTAGCAGTCAAGAGCCTTAGGCACTATGATACCAGAGCTCCCTATTCAATATTGAATAGAAGTGGTGATAAAGGGGATCCTTGTCTGGTTCCTGTTTGGAAGGGGAATGGCTTCAGTTTCTCTCCATTGAGAATAATGTTAGCTGTTGGTTTTGCATATGTGGCCTTTATTTTGTTGAGATATGTCCCTTCCATTCCTATGTTGCTTAGAGTTTTTATCAGAAATGAGTGTTGGATTTTATCAAATGCATTTTCTACTTCAATTGATAAGATCATGTGGTTCTTTTCCTTTGTTTAATTTATGTGGTGGATGACGTTGAGTGTTTTTCTAATGTTGAACCATCCTTGTGTACTTGATATGAATGCCATTCAGTCATAATGAATTAACCTTTTGATATGTTGTTAGAGTCTATTGGCTAGGATTTTGTGAAATTTTTTGCATCTATATTCTTGAGGGATATTGTTCTACAGTTTTGCCTGGTTTTGGTATCAAGGTTATGCTTGCTTCATGAAATGAATTTGAGAGGATTCTCTCCTTTCTATGTTTTGGTGTAATTTAAGCAGGATTGGTGTCGGCTCTTCTCTGAGTGTTTGATAGAAATCTCCAGTGAAACCATCTAGGTGAGGACTTTTCTTTGTTGGTTATTTTTTTATGACCTGTTCAGTTTCTTCTTTTGTTATGGATCTGTTCAAATTTTCCTCCTCTGTGTTTCTAGAAATCTGTCCATTTCTTCTAGATTTTCAAATTTGTTGAAGTGCAGTTCTTCTTAGTATCCTGATAACCTTTTTATTTCAGTTGGTTCTGTTGTGATGTCACCCATTTCATTTCTTACTCATATCATATAAATTCCTTCCCTCTTTTCTTTTGTTAAATTTGCCAATGGTTTGACAATTTTATTAATCTTTTAAAAAATTATCTAGTAGTTTTGTTGAATTTTTTAATATATTTTCTTATTTTCTGTTTCATTTATTTCTGGTCAAATCTTTATTATTTCTTTTCTTCTAGTCACTGTACGCTTTTCTTGCTCTTCTGTTTCTAATTGTTGGATATGTTGATTTATAGTGTTGATTTTGGCTTTTCTTCCTTTTTGATAAGCATTCATCACTATAAATTGGCCTTTAATCACTGCTTTTGCTGTGTCCCAAAGATTTTGGTATGCTCTGTTTTCATTCTCATTTGATTCAAGTGATTTTTTAATTTCATTCCTTATTTCTTCTATTACCCAGTAATTCTTAAGGAAGGTGTTTTGGTTACCTAGTGCCAGTCTGACAAGAATCTACCACAAATGGGAGGGCTGAACAAACAGAAGTTAATTCTCTTACATTTTGAAGGCTTTGAGTCTGAGTTCAAAGTGCCAGGCTCTAGGGGCTGGGTGAAAGCACCTCAACCTTGGGCTTCAGTTCTGTCTCCTGCTGTGAACTCACTGGAGCTAGAGGTTTTTCTTCACTCAGACAGTTACTGGCTGCTGAGACTGACAAGCCCAAGGTTGACAAATGAACAGGCATGGTCTCAATGTTACCAAACCACACAGCAGGACATTAAATTAAATCCATTGAAAGTCCCAAGGTAGGCAAAGCATGGCAGGCTGTTGAACAACTGCATGGTTACATACAGGGTTCAAGCATGCCATAAATGAGAGACCATTTCCAACGCTGCTTCTTATGTACAGGAAGCAGACCATATCCCTAAAGCAGCTACTCAGCTGCTTGTAGTAGATTCCACCATAGAGATGATTGCCAGTTTCTTCATGGGGAAAAATTACCACTACCTGCCCAGCCACTCAACCAGGCTCAGCCAACTTGACATACAAACTTAACCACCACAGAAGGTGTTGTTCACTTTCCATGTGTTCACTCTTTTTTTCTGTTTTTCTTCCTGCTGTTGATTTCTAATTTAATTGCATTGTGATCTGAGAAGATTCTTTGCAGTATTTCAATGCTTTTAAATTTATAAAGGCTTGCTTTATCAGAATATATGGTCTATCCTGGAAAATGTTCCATGTGCACTAGAAAAGAATGTATATTGTGCTGTTATTGGGTGAAGTGTTCTGTACATGTCTATAAACTCAAGTGGGTGGATTGTATTGTTTAGTTCTTCTGTATCTTTTTTGAGTTTCTTTCCAGTTGCTCTGTCTTTCATTAAAGTGATTTACTAAGTCTTCTACTATGACTAATAGTCATCTATTTGTCTTTTCAATTCTGTTAAAGTCCTATTTATGTGTTTTGGGGCTTTTTCATTGGGTGCATAGGTATGTATTATGTTATAGCTTCTTGTTAGATTGAGCTTTTAATCATTATACAATGTCCTTCCTTGTCTTTGATGGTGGTTTTTGTCTTAAAGTCAATTTTATTGGCTATTAATACTGCCACTCCAGCTTCTTTTTGGGTGCCATTTGCTTGATAAATCTTTTTCCAAACTTTTATTTTTAGTTTCTTTTTGTCTTTGTCTCTAAGATGTGTCTCTTGTAGACAGGATATTGATGGACTATGTTTTCCTATCCAGTCTGCTACTCTCTGTCTCTTTAGTGATTCATTTAATCCATTAACATTCAATGTAATTGCAGACAAGTATGACTTGGTTGCTGTAATTTTTGTTATGTATTTTTTTGTTGTGTGCCTGTTTTCTTTGTTCCATACAATTTTGTGTGCTGAGCTCATTTTGTTTATGAATAATGTTATCATTTCCTCTGTTGCTGTTTTAGAATTTGCTAAATATTCGTGCTTGTCCCTTTTTGTACTGTGATGTGAAGGTTTATAATTTTCTTTGAGGTTACCCTGTGATTTATAATTTCCCCCCTGAGTTAGAACAATCCACTCTATCTTGCAACTCTCTTGATTTCCTCACCATTTAGAAGTTCTGTAAATACACTATTTTTTCCCTCTTTTTGGGTTTGTAGTTGTCTTCATTTACCAATTGATGTCTCTTGTTCCCTGTTTACAATCTTGTAAGCTTATATTACTTTGTTAACTTCCATAGTTGAGTTAGTTTCTAGTTTATGCCATCTCATATACTGATGATCAGTTGTTGTTTGCTATTATGTGTTCTCTGTTCAAAGGGTTCCCTTTAGTATCTCTTGTAAGTTTGGTCTGGTTTTAACAAATTCCCTTAATTTTTGCTTATCTGGAAATCTCCTAATCTCACCATGATATTTGAGGAAAAGTTTTGTCAATTATATAATTCTTGGTTGGAAATTTTTCTCTTTCTGCGTTTTATATATGCCATCTCATTGCCTTCTCACTTTCATGGTTTCTGCTGAGAAATCAGAACTTATTCTTATTAGTTGTCCTTTGTAGGTAACTTTTCATTTTTCCTGTGCTACTTTCAGGATTCTTTTTTTTTTTTTGTCTTTGGTTTTGATGAGTTTGATGATGATATGTTTTGGTGATTTTCTTTTAGGACTATCCTGTTTGGGGTTCATTGGACTTCTTGAATGGATATATTATCATTTTTCATTATATCAGGGAAGTTCTCTTCCATCAAATTTTGGCTAATTTTCTCAGTGGAATTCTTTTTCTTTTATTGTTCTGGAATTCCAGTGACATGTAAGTTATTCCTTTTGATGGTATCCCACATGAACCTTAGGCTTTCTTCATTTTGCTTTGATCTTTTTTCTGATTGATCCTTTTGCAAAGAAGTAATCACATATTTTTCTTCAATCTCATTAATTCTGTCTTCCATTGAATCAATTCTACGTTTTGCCTTTTCAATGTGTTATCTATTTTTGAAATTTAATATTAATCTTCTGGGTTTCTATCTGTAGATTGTGAATCAGTTCTAATTTTTCATTTATCTTCTTGTTTTGTTCTTGTGGTTTCTTGAAAAATCATTCTATGGTTTTGTGTGTGCTTTCCTAGATCATGTCAGTGTTTTCCTTGATCTATCTCTTAATCCTTTGAAGATGCCTAAGTATGGTTCTTTTGAATTCCTTATCAGGAAGTTTCAATGCTGATTTTTCCTCAGGCATGTGTTCTGGGTCTGTATCCTGCTCCCTCGTTTCTACTTCTTTATCTTGCTTCTTTGTGTGGACTGTGATGGTCTGTGGTCTCAGAGACATTGTGACTTTGTTGTATTTGTATTTATTTGGTGATTGTGTGTTGGCATGATTTGCCCAAGAGTCTGTTTGTGCATCTATCTATCTATCTATCTATTTATTTATCTGAGTAAGCAGGATACTTTGCTCTTCTATTTGTTAATTGGCAGCCATTATGCACTCACCATCTGTCTCCTGATAGGAATGATAGAGAATGAGAGTGGCTTCACAGATCTCTGTTAATTGTTTTTGAGGAGCATTTATGGGTGAGTCAGAAGACTTTATGGTCATGTGTTGTTGGCTAGTTGGTGCAGAAGGAGGTGGTGGCTCTCACTCAGTAAGTGGAGCTGCAGGAGGTGCAGGTGTGGTTGTGTCATATGGGCATGTTTGCTATCCCCCACTCAGTGAGACAAAAAGAACAATAGAAAACAAATATCAAAAAAGTAAAAGCAAGAGGACAAAAATCTCACTGCACAATCACACATGAACAGTCACCAAAAAGAGAGAGAGAAAAAGAGGAAAGCAATAAATAAAAGAAAATTTTTTTAAAGAAATACTTTAAAAAGCCAAAAGAAATCTGCATATAAAAGGGGAAAAGAAAGAAAGACAAAAGAAAAAAAAAAGAAGTAAAGACAGATAGAAAGAAAGACAAAAGAAAGAAAGAGAGGGAGGGAAGGAGGGAGGGAGGGAGAGAGGAAGGAAGACAGAAAGAAAGAAAGAAACCCCACATATCTGGTGAGTGGGGAATAAGAGAAAAGATGAGAGTTGGAGAGTAATGGGAGCTCTGGTGGCATAGTGCCTAAGGCATTGACTGCTAACCAGAAGGCTGGCAGCCACTCAGGAGGAAGATTGGGCAATTTACTTCCATAGAGCCTCAGAAATCCAAGGAGGGGTCACTATGAGTCAAATCTACTTGACAGCAGTTAGTGAGTGAGTGAGTGTGAGGAGAACCATGAAGAAAAATAATGGAAAAACAATTAAAAAGAAAAACAAAGAATGGAAAGAATCACAAGAAATTAAAAATAACATGGGAACAAAATGCGGGGAAGAGAGAAAAAGATGAAAACTAGAATTTGGAAAAGGAAAAAAATAATAAAAAGGACAATAAAAAAGAAAAAATAATAGTAATTTTAAAACAGACCAAAACAAATTAAAAAGCAAAAAAATCTGGACAGGCTATGGCAGGGCACTCAGTCTCCATCAAAGCAAACAGACTGGGATGGAATTCCTGCCAGCCCAGAAGGTGGGTGGAAATGAGGGATGGTCACACCTCCATTCACCAGGAGGGTGTGGGGTATAAGAGTAACAAAGGGAATGCCACACCTTTCCAGTCTTCAGTGTCTGGAATGTCTTTGTGGTCCCCATCAAGTGGAGCCAAGACTTAGGTTCCTGGAATCTGAGAGAACACTGTCACTTTAAATATCCAAAATGGCTGAACTGCTCATAAACATTCAAAACGGCTGAATCCTCCAGAGAGCCACTAGTCCATAGCTCAGTCTATCTCCCTCTTTGCTGTTTCCCCTTTTATTCGCAAGCCACTAGTGCAATCCTCCATGCAACCCCTGGCTAGCAGGGTCAATTTTTAGGTTAATTCTTAGGTCCTAATACCTCTTGGCAATATCCAATCTGTCTGGGCTGTCAAAAGTGCTGACAGACTGCAGCTCCATATGTCTCCTTTTTCATAGTTTCAGGCAGGTTTTTCTACTAGTTGGAGTTTAGTCCACTTGGGTGTATCCTTCCTTTCAAACCTCAGGGCTCCAGGATTATCTTCTGTATATGTGTTAATTGGTTCATTCCCCTTTTCTTTGTTGAAGAGGGTCTGTGTAGTTTGTTTGACTTTTCCGACATTTTACCAGAGAATCTCCCACTTTCCTCATCTTTGGCTTTGGTGGTTGGTGTAAATTTGAATAATAGTAGTATTAAGTGGTCTTCCTTGTAGGCACATGGATATTATCTTATCATTGACAGCATTGTACTTCAAGACAGATCTTGAAATATTCATTGTGATGATGAATGCCAAGCCATTCCCCTTCAATTTGTCCTTCCTGGTGTAGTAGATCATATGGTTGTCCGATTGAAAATGGCCAAAATCGGTTTCTGCTTACTAATGCCTGTTGTTGTTGTTGTTATGTGCCATCGAGTCAGCCCCGACTCATAGCAACCCCTCCTTGGGTTTCCGAGGCAGTATCACTACAGAAGTAGGATTGCCCAACCTTCTTTCCGAGGAGTGGCTGGTGGGTTTGAACCGCCAGCCGTCTGGTTAGCAGGCAAGTGTCTTAGTCACTATGCTACCAGAGCTCCCTACTAATGCCTAGGCTATCAATTTTTGATGTTCCATTTCATTCTTTTTTTTTTTTTTTTCCCTAACTTTTGCAAATTATTTTAAAAGCTTGTTTTACATTCATGTTATGTGTACATTTAGTTTCTCTCCCTATTTGCCCCATGATCCATGGCTTTAAGGGATGTATTATCATAGGGTATGTGGGTGTGTCATCCTGGGTTGAGAGGTCTGCATGTACATCTTGTTAACTATTGGGCTGAGAGCCAGCCCCTGGGGGTGAGTTTTATTCCAGGTGCAGAATGTATTCTAGGGCCATAGTACTAGGGCTCCCATCAGACTTTCTCTGACCAGTAATTATTGAGTTTTTGATTTTGAGTCATTATTGATTTTTTTATTTTGTTTCCTGTTTTTCCTCCCACTCTATCCAGGATTTCCATATTTGATACTTTTCTGAGTGGTGGGCATTGGTAGTGGGCACCATCTAGTTCTTCTGGTCTTGAGGTCCATTGTGTCCTATGGTTAATTGCTTCCAAATGCTCTTTTTTTTTTTTTTTTCTTTTGCATCCTGACACTAGGAGACTGTTAGCTGCGTCATAGATGGCCACTTGAAAACTTTTAAGACTCCAGTCACTACTCTCCAATGTAGGATGTAGAATAGGGCTTTTATGTATTTTGTTGTGCCAGTTGAGTCTGGTGTCCCCCAGTACTATGGTCCTGAGCAGGTAGATCTAATGGATCTCCTTTCCTTAGTGTCTGGATGTCTGTGAGGGATTACTCTGTGTCTGTCTTCTATTGTTTCTGTAAGGACTGCAGGTATTTTGTATCACTGCTGTCTGTGCAAGATTAGATTCAGTTGAATCTATCCTTGGTCTAGAGTATACTCCTGTTCACTGACCTCCACCTGATCCTCTCATATATTTATGTGTTTATAAGAAGCCTGGTGTTTGGTGTTAATGATAATGCAGTATTGTGGACACAACAGTATTAGCATCTGTCATCTCTCTCTTACGTGCACAATTCGATGTCCTCCCCTTTCTTAATGTTATCATAGTGGTCACAGTTCCTTTCCGTATATCCCTCCCCTTATCCACATCAGTGCCTGGGCCCCAACAAACCCAATAGTAATCCTTCCCCTTCCCTCCTCATCCTGGTAACTTACAAAGTGAGTTCCTTTTCCCAAAAACCCTTCTTTGTCTTTTTACAGTAATGGACTCATACAGTACTTATCATTCTGTGATTGACTTGTTTCATTCAGCATAATGTCCTCCAAGTTCATCCACGTTGTGAGATGAAGGTTTGCATATCCCTCATTGTTCTTTAATGTAGCATAGTATTCCACTGTGTGCATGTAGTATAATTTGGTTATCCACTCATCTGTTGATGGGCATTTAGGTTGTTTCTATGTCATTGCCATAGTGAATTATGCTGTGATGAACATAGGTGTACATATGTCTGTCTGTGTGCTATCTCACACCTCTTTAGGATATATTTCTAGTAATGGAATTTCTGGGTCAAAAGGTACTTCTATTTTCAGTACTTTAAGGAAACGCCATACCATTTGCCACAATGGTTGTACCATTTTACAACCCCACCAACAGTGCACAAGAGTTCCACTCTCTCTGCAACCTCACCAGCATTTGTTATTTTCTGACCTGTTGAACTTTGTTATTATTGGTGGCGTGAGATAATATCTCATTGTTATTTTGATTTGCATCTCTAATGATTAATGATTGTGAGCAATTTCTGATGGGTTGGTTGGCTGCCTGTATATCTTCTTTGGTGAAGTGTCTTTTCAAGTCTTTTGTCCATTTGTGTATTGGGTTATTTGTCTTTTTGGTGTTGAGGTATTGAATGAAGTATTCTGTAGATTTTGGAGATAAATCCTTTATCACATATGTCATAGGCAAATATTTTCTCCCAATCCGTAGATTCTCTTTTTAGCCTTTTGACAAAGTCTTTCGATGCACACAAGAATTTGATTTATAAAAGGTCCCAGTCATATAACCTCTCTTCTACCTCCTGCACATTCTGGGTTATGTTTGATAGTCTATTTATGCCGTAAATTAGGGCTCACAGATTTATCCCTATTTTATCTTTGATGAATATTATAATTTTGGGTTTCACATTTAAATATTTGAACCAGATTGAATTTGTTTTTGTGTATAGGGTGAGGTATGGGTCTTGTTTCATTTTCTGCAGGTGGATATCCAGTTTTTCCAGCACCATTTGTTAAAGAGGCTGTCTCTTCCCCATTTAGTGGGTTTTGGAACTTTGTCGAAGATCAGTTAGTCCATAGATGGATGGGTGTGTATCTGGATTTTGATTCTGTTCCATTGGTCTGTCTATCATTGTACAAATACCACACTGTTTGGACTACTGTGGCTGTATAGTAGTTCTTAAGGTCTTGGGCTGTGAGACTTCCCACATTGTTTTTCTTCTTGAGAAGCATTCTGCTTATCCAAGGTCTCTTTCCTTTTCATATGAAATTAGTGATTGGTTTTACCATGTCCTTAAAAAATTTTGTTGGAATCTGGATCAGGATTGCATTGAATGTGTAGATTGCTTTAGGTAGTATTAACATTTTCACAATATTCAGCCCACCTATCCATGAAAAGTAGGTTCTTCCATTTATGTAGTGCCCTTGTTGTCTCTTATAGCAGTGTTTCATAGTTTTCTTTGTATAGACCTTTTGTGTCTCTGGTGAGGTTTATTCCTGGATATTTTAACTTTTTTAGTAATAATTTTAAATGGTATTGTTTCCCTTATTTCTTTATCAGAAGACTCTGTTGGTGTAGAGGAATCCAACTGATTTTTGTATGTTGACCTCGTATCCTGCCACTTTGCTGAACCTCTCTATTAGATCTCATAGGTTTTATTATTATTATTATTATTATTATTATTATTATTATTATCATCATCATTGAATCCCTTAAGTTTTCTATGTACAGGATGATATCCTCTGCAAATGGAGATAGTTTTAGTTTCTTTTTACCAATCTGCATGCTTCCCCCCCACCCTTTCCTGCCTTATTGCCCTGGCCATGATTTCCAGTACAATATTAAATAGAAGTGATGACAGAGAGCATAACTGTCTGGTTGTCATTCATAAGGGGAATGACTTGAGTCTTTCTCCATTAATAATGATGTTGGCCATTGGCTTTGCATATGTGCCCTTTATTATGTTGAGGAATTTCCATTCTATCCTTATTTTGCTGAAACAAGAATGGGTGATGGATTTTATCAAATGCCTTTTCTGCATTGATTGATATAATCATATGGTTCTTTTCTTTTGTTTTATTTATGTGGTGGATTACATTGATTGATTTTCTGATGTTGAAGCACCCTTGCAAACCAGGTTTGAA
>NW_006921750.1:6643555-6650443 GCF_000298275.1 Orycteropus afer afer
TGGGATAGTTTAGGTAGGTCTTGTGATTCTACAAACTTGTCCATCTCTTCTAGGTTCTCAAATCTGTTGGAGTGTAGTTTTTCATAATATTCTGTAGTATCCTTTTTTTTCAGTTGGTTCTGTTGTGATGACATACTTTTCATTTACAACTCTTGTGATTTGGATCTTCTCTTTCCTTTATTTTGTTAGATCTGCCAATGGTTTATTGATATTATTAATGTTTTTGAAGAACCAGCTTTTTGTTTTGTTGATTTTCTCTATGTTTTTTGTTTGTTTGTTTGTTTTCTGTTTCATTTATTTCTGCTTTGATCTAGATACTGTAGGATTATTTTGTTGCTCTATTTCTAGTTGTTGCAGTTGATGAGGTAGATTGTTGATTTTGTTTCTTTCCTCTTTTTTGATGTATGCATTTATTACTATAAACTGTCTTCTAAGTATTGCTTTTGCTGTCTCCCATGGGTTTTGGTATGTTTCTTCATTCTCATTTGTTTCTAGGAATTTTTTTTATTTCAGTTTTATTTGTTCTATTACCCAGTAATTTTGAGCAGTGAATTGTTCAGCTTCCATATGTTTGATGTTTTTTCCTTGCTCTTATTATTGTTAATTTCTAGTTTTATAGCATTGTGGTCTGAAAAGGTGCTTTGCAGTATTTCAATGCTTTTGAATTTATTGAGGCTTGTTTTATGTCCTAGCATATGGTCTGTTCTGGAGAAGGATCCATGTGCACTAGAGAAGAATGTGAATTGTGCTTTTGTTGGGTGGAATGCTCTGTATATATCTATGAGGTCGAATTGGTTGATTGTACTGTTGAATTCTTCTGTATCTTTGTTGAGTTTTTTTCTAGTTGACCTGTCACTCTTTGAAAGTGGTGTGTTAAAGTATCCTACTACTATTGTAGAGTTGTTTATTGTCCCTTTTAATTCAGTTAATATTTCCTTCATGTATTTTGGAACACTTTCATTGGGTGCAAAAATATTTCTTATTGTAACATCTTCTTTGTCAATGGACACTTTCAGCATCATATAATGTCCTTCTTTGTCTCTTATAATGTTTTTCACCTTAATGCCTATTTTACCAGAAATTAATATTGCCACTCCTGCTCTCTTTTGGTTACCATTGGCTTGGTATATTTTTTCCATCCCTTAACTCTTAATTTGTTTTTACGTTTGTTTCTAAGGTGTGTCTCTTGTAGGCAGCGTATCAATGAGTCTTCTTTTCTTATCCAGTCTGCCACTCTCTTTCTCTTGATAGGTGCATTTAGTCCATTCAAATTGAGTGTAACTAGTGATAGGTATGAATTGATTGGTGTCATTCTATTGTGTTTTTTTGTTGTTGTGGTAGTGGTGGTGTTTCCTTGGTCCATGTATTTTTCTGTGCTGAGTTCATTTTGTTGCCTAAGGCTTTCTCCCTTTTCTTCTTTACTGTTGGTTTTGTGCTTATTAAACCCATATGTTTTCCTTCCTTCTGGATTTGCTTAGGGGGGATGTTAGTTTCCTCTGTGGATACCTTGGAGTACTTTCTTGTCTCTACATTTTCAGAACAGTGCATACTGTGAAGGCATTGTCCTATTTTCCTCTCCATATGGAAGTTTGTACCTAGAAGTTTTATTCCTTAGTTGCTGTTGTTGTGTGCTGATTGACTTCCTTGACTTCCTTGGTTTTTAGTATACAATGTTTTATGGTCTTATGTTGATGCCATGTTTCCTGATTTTGTTCATTTCTGTTGTGGGTTCTCTATTGGAAGGACTTCCTTAAACATTTCTTGTAGAATTTATCTGGTTTTCACAAAATCCCTTCATTTCTGTTTTTCTGAGAATGCCTTGATTTCCCCCCTCATATTTGATGGATAATTTGACTGGATATAGGATTCTTGGTTGGAAGTTCTTTTTCTTCAGTGTTTTATAAATACCCTCCCATTACCTTCTTGCCTGCATGATTTCTGCTGAGTAATCAGAGCTCAGCCTAACTGTTTGATTATTATAAGTAATATTTCTTTTGTCCTGGGCAGCTCTCAAAATTTTTTCTTTGTCTTTCGTTTTGGAGAGTTTGATTATAATATGCCTTAGTGTTTCTCTCTTGGGATCTATCTTGTGTAGGATTCTATGTGTCTTTTGGACAAATATCTTTTCTTCCTTCATGATATGGGGGAAGTTTTCTGTTAGCAGGTCTTCCACAATTTTCTCTGCTTTTTTCTGCCAATTCTTGTTCTGAATTTCAATTAGTCTTGTTTTATTTATTTGTTTGTTTATTTATTTTATGTCATCCCATATCATTCTTAGGTTCTCTTCATTTCTCTTAAATCTTTGTTCTGATTTTTCTTCATACTGGCTGGTGTCCAGTGATTTGTCTTCTAATTGGGATATGGGATCTTCAGCCAGTTCTGTCCTATTCTTTTGTGCTTCTACTGTATTGTGTAATTCTGTAATTTTGGTATTCATCTTCTGGGTTTCTAACTGCTGTTTTTGTATGAGTTCTGAATGTGCATTAATCTTGTTATTTTGTTCTTGAATGATTTTCCTGAGTTCTTCCAGGGAATTGTCTGTGTTTTCCTAGCTTTTGTTTGGGGTTTCCTTAAGCTCTTGTAAAGTTCTATAAACATATTTTCTAAATTTCTTGTCAGATAATTCTATTGCCTCCTATTCCTCTTTGTTTAATGAGAACTTTGTTTGTGGTTTTGCTTCTAATGTCTCATCCTGTTTGTTTGTTTGTTTGATTTGAGGTTATCTGTTGTTTCCTAGACATTTTGAGGTTGTCTTTAACTATTGGTTATGTATTGATTCATTTTGTCTTGGTTTTATAATTTAATATTTTTAAAAGGCAAAGCTGGTGTCTTTTATTTTTTAGTTATTAGTTCAGGTATGCTCGGTTGCTCTGCAGTTTTCTTTTTGATGGTGGGATCACTGTGGGTAATGTGGATATGGGATTCTGTTTGCCATAAAGAGCATTTAGAATTTGTACTAGGAGGTACTATGATGGGGGAATGTGGTTTCTTCTGTTGGATAAGTAAGGGTATTGTTGGAGAAGGTGGGAGTGAAAGAGAGAAAGAAGGAAAGCTCCATGTTTCTAGGGGCAATTTCTGAGGCTTTGAGTGGGGTGCTAATGATGACATTTTACTGTTATTCACAGGCCAGCAGCTCAATATCAGGTAAAACTCCAGTAGTTAAGGGGTTGCCACTTTCCACTATGCTCAGACACATGCAAAAACCCCACTCTCAAGGCTCCTCAGTGCCAAAAAGCTAACCCAGAACCACTGCCTGGCTCTGTGATCCCTCTTGGGAGTTCCTCTCTGGGTCCACCCACCCACGGCACCAAAGATCCACACAGTTTCAGCAGCACAGGAGTAAGACCAGTGCCTGTGCTTCCTGTAGTTCCAATATTAGTGACAAAGTCAAGTGCAGGTTCCTCAGTATCATTAAGCTAACCCAAGCCTGATCGGTGTTCTGCTGTGGCATCACCTCCCAGTCCTGCCCTCTTCTGGCCCCAGTGGACTCTCTCCTCAGGTTTCAGTGGTGCTAGCCATGCCCATTTACATGTAGCTGACCCAAGTTACCAAAATAAATCAGTTGCTGAAGGTATATCTTTGGGGTGATTGCTGGTATGCTGGTTTGATCACTGATATGCTGGTGTGGTGTGTCTTCTTCCTTAACCCAGGGAGGTCTCAGATGGCCTTTTTCACCTGCCAGTGGGAGATCCAGGGGGTAGGTCTTTTGATCTTGTTATTCCTTTTTTTTCCCCTGTCCCTTTTCCTTTCTAACTCTACTCTCCTGAGTTTGGTGCATTCTGACTCAGTGAGCTGTTCAGAACACCAGAATCCCTAATTCAAAGTGCTGTACCTAGTTTTTCAAACACTAAGATGCTAGAGGAAAGCATGGTGATTACTGGCAAGACTCCATTTTGAATCTCCATTTCATTTTTGACAACTTTCAATTTTCCTAGATTCATACTTCTTACATTCCATATTTTGATATTTTGATTATTAGTGGATATTTGCAGCTGTTTCTTCTCATTTTGAGTCATGCCACATCTGTAGTGATACTGCCTCAAAAACCTAAGGAGAGGTTGCTATGAGCCTGAGAAAATGTGATGACACATAGCAACAACAGCAGTGCTTAGTTTGTCTTTCTGTTTTACTTTTTATGGAGATTTTTTGTTAAGTTTCAATCGTTGTGGTGCATTTTTAAATTTTACTATTACATATCATAATCTGCAAGAACGCTTTCTTCTTATTTTTTTCCCCTTTTAGAGTATCTTACATTTCTGTATTTTGTGGATTCAGTGCATAGTCTCTTTGCTCTTAAGATATATAGTAGTTAGAAATTCTTGTTGTTAACTGCCATAGAATTGGCTTTTATTCATGGTAACCTTGTGTAAAACAGAACAAACATTGCATGGTCCTGTATATATTCATAATCACCATGTATTTTGAGTGCCTTCCCAATCTAGGAGACTCATTTTATAACACTGTATACTGATGAAGGTTAAAGACTACAGTCTGAAGTATGGATTACATCTCAACATATAGAAAATGAAAATCCTCTCAACTAGACCAATAAGCAGCATCACGATAAATGGAGAAAAGATTGAAGTTATCAAAGATTCTGTATGGCTTGGTTCCACTATCAACACCAATGGAAGCAGCAGTCAGGAAATCAGATGATGTATTGCACTGGGCAAATTTGCTCCAAAAGACCTCTTTGAAGTGTTGAAGACCAAAGAAGTCTCTTTGAAGACTAACGTGTTTCTGACTCAACCATGGCATTTTCAACCCCCTCATATACATGTGAGAGCTAGACAATGAATAAGGAATACCAAAGGAGAGTTGATGCTTTTGAGTTGTGGTGTTAGTGAAGAATACTGAAAGTACAATTGACTGCCGATTGAATGAAAAAATCTGTCCTGGAGGAAGCACAGCTAGGATGCTCCTTGGAAGTGAGAATGGCCAGACTTCTTCTCACATAATTTGGTTATGTTGTTAGAAAGAACTATTCCTTGGAGAAGGATATCATGCTTGGTAAAGGGGAGGGTCATTAAAAAAGAGGACTCTCAGATAGATAGATTGACACAGTGGCTGCAATAATGGGCTCAAGTGTAGCAAGGTTTGTGAGGAAGGAACAAGAGTGGGTAGTTTTTGTTCTGTTGTGCATAGGGTCGTTAAAAGTTGGAGCCCACTAGAAGGTATCTAACAACAACAACAATATCCAACAGTGTTCATTTGTGATTCATAAAGTTTTTATTAGCCAACCTCCAGAAGTAGATCATCAGACCTTTCTTCCTAGTCTGTCTTAGACTGGAAGCTGCAGTGAAATACAGCCATGATGGGTTACCCTGATGGTATTTGAAATACTGATGACAAAGCTTTCAGTATCATATTGTTGTTGTTTTTATTATTTGCCATCAAGTCATCTCCAATTCATAGTGACCTTGTGATCTTAGTCCTCAAGGAGATGTCTTTGCTCCTTTGCACTTGACAGAGGTTTTTTGCAAGATTTTCCCAATGCAATACAACTTTTGATGTGCTGACTACTGCCCCTATTGGTAGAACCAAGTAATATGAAGTCTTTGACAACTTCAATCTTTTCTCAATCTATTGTGATGCTAAGGTCAGCCGCAGGGACCCAGGTAAGGGTGGTACAAGATGTTTCCAACAGGGAGACAAACTTGTCTGTCAGTATGTCCTACCGTGGTGATGTGTTGATGTGAGTTTTGAGGCTGAGCCACTGGTGTTTCAAACCCAACAGGATGCACATGGTGCACAGGTATCAGTCCAGCCTACAGACTGAGACAGACTAGGAAGAAGAAAGAGGCCATCCACTTCTCAAATAATTGGCCAGGGAAAACCTTATGAATAGCAAAGAAACACAGTTTGATGCATTACTGCATGACTTTATGAATAGTCTGGTTAGGTTAGAAGGCTCTCAGAATAGGACTGGGAAAGAGCTCCATCACCTGAGTAAACCCAGCCTTACTCTTATGGATAAGGTAAAGCTTTTGGGACCTCCATTTGCTGATGTGGCACCACTCAAATTGAAGAGAAACAGCTGCAGACATCCATTAATCATTGGAACATGGTATGTACGAAGTATGAATCTAGGAAAATTGGAAGTTGTCAAAAATGAAATGGAACAAATAAAGATTGATATCCTTGGCATTACTGAGCTGAAATGGACTAGTTTTGGCCATTTTGAATCAGACAACCATGTGATCTACTACTCCAGGAACAACAGTTTGAAGAAGAATGGCTTGGCATTCATCATCACAAAGGACGTTTCAAGATCTGTTCTGAAATACAGTGCTGGCAGTGATAGGATATATCCATACACCTACAAGGAAGACCCTTTAATACAACTATTACTCAAATTTATGTCCCAACCACCCAAGCCAAAGATGAGTAAATTGAAGATTTTTATCAACTTCTGCAGTTTGAAATAGACTGAACATGCAATCAGGATGAGGATGAGTTAATTATCACTGGTGACTGGAATGCAAAAGTTGGAAACAAAGAAGAGTCACTCGTAGTTGGAAAATTTGGCCTTGGTGATAGAAATAATGCTGAAAGGTGCATGATAGAATTTTGCAAGACCAACGACTTGTTCATTGCAAACACCTTTTTTCAATAACACAAACGGTGGCTCTACAAGTGGACTTCACCAGATGGAACACAGAGGAGTCAGATTGACTACATCAGTGGCAAGAAGCGAAGGAAAATCTGAATATCATCAGCCAAAACCAGGCCAGGAGCTGATTGTGGAACAGACCATCAACTGCTCATATGCAAGTTCAACTTGAAGTTAAAGACAAATAAAACAAGTCCAAAAGAGCCAAAGTATGATCTTGAATATATCCCTCCTGAATTTAGAGATCATCTAAAGAATAGATTTGATGCATTGAA
>NW_006921750.1:6650843-6651690 GCF_000298275.1 Orycteropus afer afer
CAAAATATTGAATGATGCAGGAAACATCAAGAGAAGATGGCAGGAATACACAGAGTCACTGTACCAAAAAGAACTGGTCCATCTTCATCCATTTCTGGAAGTGGCATATGATCTAGAACCAATGGTACTGAAGGAGGAAGTCAAAGCTGCAATGAAAGAACTGGCAAAGAACAAGTCTCCGGGAATTGACAGAATGCCTATTGAGATATTTCAACAAATGGATGCCCCATTGGAGGTACTCACTCAGTTATATGAAGAGATTTGGAAGACAGCTGCTTGACCAACTGACTGGAATAGATCCTTATTTGTACCTATTCCAAAGAAAGGTGATTCCAGATAATGTGGAAATTATAGGACAATATCATTAATATCACACACAAGTAAGATCTTACTGAAGATAATTCAAAAATGTTTGCAGCAGTATATTGGCAGAGAACTTCTAGAGGTGCAAGCTGGATTCAGAAGAGGACATGGAACAATGGATATCATAGCTCTTGTCATATGGATCTTGGCTCAAGGCAAAGAATACCAGACAGATGTTTACTTGTGTTTTATTGACTATGCAAAGGCATTTGTGTGAATTATGACAAATTATGGATAACATTGAGAAGAATTGGAATTCCTGAACACTTGAATGTACTCCTGAGGAATCTGTACCTTGACCAGGAGGCTGTTATGTGAACAGAACAAGGGGACACTACATGTTTTAAATCAGGAAGGGAGTGCATCAGGGTTGTATCCTTTCCCCATAATTATTCAATCTATATGCTGAGCAAATAATCCAAGAAGCTGGACTATATAAAGAAAAATGTGGCATCAGGATTGGAGGAAGAATCATTAACAACCT
>NW_006921750.1:6652020-6655554 GCF_000298275.1 Orycteropus afer afer
GATGCCAATGGAAGCAGCAGTCAGGACATTACACGGATGTCTCCTTGAGGACTAAGGTGTGCCTGACACAAGCCATGATATTTCCAATTGCCTCATATGCATGTGAGAGCTGGACAATGAATAAGGAAGACCAAATTAGAGGTGATGCTTTTGAGTTGTGGTGCTGGTGAATAATGCTGAAAGTACCATGGACTGCTAAAAGAACTAACAGATCTGTCCTGGAGGAATTGCACCCAAAATGCTCCTTGGAAGCAAGAATGGCCAGACTTCATCTCACTTATTTTGGGCATGTTGTCAGAAGGGACTATTCCCTGGAGAAGGATGTCATGCTTGGTAGGTTGGAGGGTCGATGAAAGAGGGGGAGGCCTTCAATGAGATGGATTGTCCCGGTGGCTGTGATGATGGGCTCAAGTATAGCAGGGATCATGGAGCTGGCACAGGATTGGGCAATGTTTTGTTCTGCTGTGCATGGGGTCACTATGAGTTGGAAACGACTCAATGGCACCTAATAACAACAACAGTGTGATGCTACTTATTGGTCCATTTGTGAGAATTTTTATTTTCTTTATAATGAGGTGTAATCCATCCTGCAGACTGTAGTCTTTAATCTTCTTCTGTAAGTGCCCCAAGTCATCCTCACTTTCAACAAGCAAAGCTGTGTCATCTGTGTATCTCGTGTTGTTAATGAGCCTTCCCTCAATCCTGGTACCACATTCTTCTTGATATCGTTCAGCTTCTCAAATTTATTGCTCAACATACAGATTGAGTAAGTGCAGTGAAAAGATACAACCCTCACACACTCCCTTCCTCATTTTAAACCATACATTAGCCACTTATTCTGTTTGAATGACAGCCTCCTGAGTTTGAATGTACAGGATCCTCCTGAGTAAAATTAAATGTTCTGGAATTCCCATTCTCCTCAATGTTATTCACAATTTATTATGATCCACACAATGGAATGCCTTTGCATAGTCAATAAAACACAAGTAAACATCTTTCTGATATTCTTTGCTTTCAGCCAAGATCCTTCTGACATCAGCTATGATATCCCTGTCTCCACATTCCATTCTACACCCAGCTTGCATTTCTGGAAGTTCTCTGTCAATACAATCCTGCACTTGTTTTTGAATTATCTTCAGTAAGCTTTTACTTGTGTGTGATATCAATGATACTGTTTGATAATTTTCATATTCTGTGGTTTCACCTTTCTTGGGAATGGGTACAAATATGGATTTCTTCCAGTCAATTGGTAGGCGGCTGTCTTCTAAATCTCTTGACATGGCCAAGTGAGTGTCTTCAGTGCAGCATCCATTTGTTGAAACATCTCAATGGGTATTCCATCAATTCCCAAAATCTTGGTTTTTTGTTTTGTTTTGTTTTGTTTTGCCAATTTCTTCAGCACAACTTCAAATTCTTCCTTCAATATCATTGGTTCTTGATTATATGCCACCTCCTGAAATGGATGATCATCTACCAGTTCTTTTTGGGATAGTGACTCTGTGTATTCCTTTAAACTTCATTTCATGTTTCCTGCATCATTCAACATATTCCCCATGGAATCTTTCAATATTGCAATTTGAGGCTTAATTTTTTTTTTCCTCAGTTCTGTCAGCTTGAGAAATACCAACCATGTTCTTCCCTTTTGGTTTTCTAACTCCAACTCTTTGCACATTTCATTATAATAATTGAGTTAGTCTTCTCACACTGCTCTTTGAAATCTTCTGTTTATCTGTTTATCCTGTCAATTCTTCCATTTGTTTTAGCTACTCTGCATTCAAGGGCAAGTTTTGGAGTGGAAGAGACATACAATTTTTTCTTTTCTTCCTTTTCTGTCTTTTAAATGACCTTTTGCTTTGTTCATGTATGATTTTCTTGATGTCATCCAACAATTCTTTTGGTTTTCAGTCATTGATGTTCAATACATGAAATCTATTCTTTAGATGGTCTCTAAATTCAGGAAGGATATAATCAATGTCATATTTTGGCTCTCACTGATGCCTTTTAATTGTCTTCAGCTTCAATTTGAACTTGCCTGTGAGCAGTTGAAGGTCTGTTCCACAGTCAGCTGCTGGCCTTGTGCTGGCTGAAGATACTGAGCTTCTCCATCACCTCTTGCCACAGATGTAGTCAGTCTGATTCCTGTGTACTCTCTCTGGCAAAGTCCATGTGTATAGCCACTGTTTGTATTGTTGAAAGAAGATATTAGCAATGAATAAGTCATTGGTCTTGCAAAATTCTATCATGCAATCTCCAGTGTCATTCTGTCACCAAGGCCATATTTTCCAACTATTAGTGATTCTTCTTCATTTCCACATTTTGCATTCCAATCACCAGTGATAATTAACACATCTTGATTTCATGTTTAGTCAAATTGAGACTGCAGAAGTTGGTAAAAATCTTCAATTTCTTCATCTTTGGCTTTGGTGGTTGGTGCATATATTTGAGTAATAATAATATTAACTGGTCTTCCTTGTTGGCCTATAGATGTCATCCTATCACTGACAGCATTGTACTTCAGGTTATATCTTGAAACATTCTTTGTGATGGTGAATGTCAAGCCATTCCTCTTCAATTTGTCATTCCTGGCATAGTAGGTCATATGGTTTCCTGATTCAAAATGGCCAAAAGCAGTTTATTTCTGTTGGCAATGCCTAGGATATCAATCTTTATGCATTCCATTTCCTTTTTAAATAACTTCCAATATTCCTAGATTCACACTTCTTACATTCCATGTTTTGATTATTAAAGGATGTTTGCAGCTGTTTCTTCTCATTTTGATTCATGCCACATCAGTAAATGGAGGTTCTGGAAGCTTTACTCTATCTACATCATTAAGGTTGCCTCTATTCTGAGGAGGTGGCTCTTTCCTAGTCTTATTTGAGTGCGTTCTGACCTGAAGGGGTCATCTCCTGGCACCATATGTGCTATTTCAGGGCTATTCATAAGGTTTTTCAGAAATATATCAGACAGTGATTCACTGCTATTCATAATGTTTTCACTGGCCAAGTATGTGGGAAGTGGATGGTCTCCTTCTTCTTCAGAGTCTGTTTTAGTCTGGAAGTTCTGCTGAAACCTGTCAATGATGGGTAACACTCTTGGCATTTGAAACACTGGTGGCATAGTCTCCAGCTTCACAGTACCACACAGGGCACCACAGGATGACAAACTGACAGACAAGATTTTCCCCCTTTGCTGTTCCAAACTGCTCCACTCCTGCTTCCTGGCCTGCCCTACCTGTCCCTGCCCTCCAGCCAGATGCTGCTGCTTCCTGGCCTGCCTTACTTGTTCTTTCCCTCCAAAAACCAGTATTATGCTGATATATTTAAAATATTATTCTTATGTTCAAGCAAGATGGTGGACTAGGCAGAAGGACTGCACAGACCCTCTTCAACAAAGAAAAGGGAAACCAATTAACACAGACACAGAAGATAATCTTGGCCCCCTGAGCCTTGAAGGGAAGGATACAGAAGTGGACTAAACCCCAACTAGCAGAAGAATTTCCGTGAAAATACAACACAGGAGACATATGGAGCT
>NW_006921750.1:6656048-6657159 GCF_000298275.1 Orycteropus afer afer
CCCAAGGACACTCAGGGCCTACAAGACTGAAAAGGTATGACATTCTTCTTGTTACTACACCTTATATCTGCTTGGCGAACGGAGGTGTGGTTATCCCCACTCCCACCTACCTTGTGGGCCCACAGGAACTCCATTACAGTCTGTGTGCTCAGACTGAGCCTGGGTGCCCTACTCAGTCATCCACTGACATTTTTTATTCTTTTTTTTCGCTTTCTTTTTTCCTGGTGATTAGTTTGCTTGTATTTGTCCTTTTCAAACCAAATAATATTATTAATACTTTTGTCCTTTTTTTATTATTTTTAATCTTCCCCTACCAAGTCCTAGTTTTCAGCATTTTTTTTTTTTCCCTGTGCCTGGTTGAAATTCTGCTCCCACCAAATTTAAGTTTTTTTTTTCTTTGCCCCCTTTTTTTTCTCATGATTAACCCCATTCCTTGTTTTTCTTTTTGTGTTCTTCCTATTTTTTCTTCATTTATTATTCTCCTGCCCTACTTCTTTTTTTTTTCTTCTTAGTGCCCTATCCCCAGATATTGCAGGTTTGCTTTTTTTTCTTCTTTTTTTCCCTTTTTCTCTTTTTTTGGTTACTGTTCCTGTGTGACTATATGGTATATTTCTTGTCCATTGGCATTTAATTTTTGATGGTTATTCAATTGTAATTTATGTCTAACTCAGTGGGAGACAACAACAGTCCTCATAAGACACAACTACACCCACACCTCCTGCGACTTCACTTACTGAGTGAGAGCCATTTCCTTCTTCTCCACCAATGGGCCAATGATATAAAAAACACCAAGAAGAGCCTGAACCACCCTTGGCTGCTCTTCACAAAAAGTTAAGAGAGATCTAAATGCAACAATGTCACGATGCCTCGGAAACAACACACCATCACAGTCTACACAAAGAAGCAGGATAAAGTGGTAGAAACAAGGAAGCAGGATACAGACTTAGAACACATCCCTGAGGAAGAAGCAGCATTGGAACTCTCTGATAAGGAATTCAAAAGAATTATCTTTAAGTATCTTCAAAGGATTGAGAGACAGACCAAAGAAAACACAGAAAAAAACCTTACAAGAATTTTGGAAGAAAATACAAGAACAAAATGACAAATTAAA
>NW_006921750.1:6659885-6717992 GCF_000298275.1 Orycteropus afer afer
CAGATGGATCAAAGACTTAAATGTGAAACCTAGAACTATATAGTTCCTCAAGGAAAATTTAGGGTCAAATTTAAGGGCCCTAATATATGGCATAAATAGACTATCCAGCATAAATCAAAATGTGCAAACAGCAGAAGAGAAGCCAGATGATTGGGACCTTCTAAAATATTATTCTTATATCTGTAGGTCTATGCTTTTTTTTCTTTTTTTTTTTAATTGCATTTACTTTCTTTCCTTCCTTTTTTTTTAATTTCAATTTTTACTGTTTCCTGACTTTCTATAGATCTCTGGCATTCCTTGGCTATTCATTCATAACTTATTAAGGCACAGGATTGCTCATAGGTGGTTTATGTTTCAAAATCTCTAAACTGGAACCCTCATAAAATGCTGGTGGAATTTTAACATTCAACCAATGTGGAAATTAGTATGGTGCTTTCTTAAGAAGTTGGAAATAGAAATATCATATGATCCAGAAACCCTTCTACTAGGTCTGTGTCCTAGAGAAATAAGAGCAGTGACGTGAAAACATACATACATATTCATGTTCATCACAGCATTGTTTACGACAGCTAAATGATGGAACCAACCAAAATGCCCTTCAACAGATGAATGGATAAACACACTGCAATAAAAAAAGAAAACAAAAACAAAAACAAAAACAACTTACTGCTGTCGAGTTAATTTGTCTCACAGTGATTCCTCCTTGGGTTTCCAAAGTCGTATCTCTACTGAAGTAGATTGCCCAATCTTCCTTCTGAGAGGTGACTGGTGGGTTTAACCCACCAGCCTTCTGGTTAGCAGTCAAATGCCTTAGGCACTATGCCACCAATAGAATACTATGCAACATTAAAGAATAGCAATAAATCTGTGAAAAATCTTATAGTATAGATGACCTTAGTGGGCATTATACTGAGAGAAATTAGTCAGTCACAAAAGTACAATTATTGTATGAGACCACGACTGCAAATAGTTAAGAAATTGTTTATACACAGAAAGAATAATTCTTTGAAGGTTACCCGGGATAGGAGGGGAAGGTACGGTAAATCACCAGCTAGAAAGCAGACATGTATTAACTTGGGTGAAGAGAAAAGCAAAGGCAATATAGAATAAGGAAGAGGTGAACATAAAATAACCAAGGCACTGGAACACGCAGGGAGGAACGTAACAGTTAAAACAACAAAGGGTAATAACTTTGTGTATACAATCCTGCAACAATAGGAATAACAACAATCAACGAGTAGTTACAAAGATAGAAACTCAATATGAGCTGGATTGTTAAGGCTAATGGGACTACAACCATGAATATATATAGCTTTGAAAGAGGATATCTCTACCTATATGTTTATGCATATATATCCATGAATGTAGTAGAGCTTACAGGAAACAAATTTATGAAAACATCTTTGTCATAAATAAACACATTGAGGGAATGAGTTGCTGGACATAGAGGCTCAGAACCATTGTCTCAGGGGTCATTAAGATCAACTGAAGGAAAAGAGTCCACAAAGACTATGTTCTAAGTCCTACTGTGGTGGGTCAATACTGGGGTCTGAAAAGCTTGTGAGTGGCCATCTAAGAAGCAAATGTTTGTTTCTCTTTGTGTGGTGCAAAGAAGAGTGAATAAAATCAAAGAAACTGGAAACAATTAGTCCAAAGTACCAAGGGACCACACAAACCCCAGCCTCAGTGATGCTGTGACCAGAAGAATGGTAACTGGCTACCACAACTCACCATTCAGATAGGGATCAAAATAGGAGCTCTATCAAGAGTGGGGGAAAATGTGCAATAACATTCAAAATCATAAGGAAAGGTCATGCTTACTGGTCTGAGAAGGCTAGTAGAACCCTTGAGACAATAGCCCTTAGATACACTTTAAGCTAGGAGCTGAACCTAATCCCAATAGTCAATTTTCAGCCACTTGATATACAAGCCTAAAGGTCACAGTAATACCAGGATGGTAAGCACTCTTTAGAACAATCAAACATATGAGATCAAGAGGTCAGCGTTTGCTCAGGGATAGAGTTAGGTAGGTGGGAGGGGATAGAAAGAAAGGATGAAAGGAAGGAGTGAGCACAGGAAGGAAGTTGAAAGAATGCTGTTACAGTGTGGGGATTGTAGTGAATGTCACAAGAATGTGTATGGATTGTTGAATGAAAATCCAATTTGCTCTTTAAACTTTCATCCAAATCACAATTTAAAAAATAATAAATTCAGAAAAAAACCCACAATGACATAATGATAATAGACATAAGAATCATTGCAACATTATTCAAAATAGCAAAAATATGGAAACAAATTATGTGCCCATCAACCGATGAATTGTTAAACAAATTGTGGTGTGGTAGATACACACAATGGAATACTATGCAATTGTAAAAAATAATGAGGAGGTTGTGAAATATTTTATACCATGACTGAATCTGGAGTACATTATGCTAAGTTAGGCTGGGTTCTCTAGAGAAGCAAAACCAGTAAAGCTTATATATATATGTACAGAGAAAGAGAAATTTATCTTAGGAAAATGGCTCACACACTTACAGAAGTTAGCAAGTCCAAAGTTCTTGGATCAAACGTCAAGCTGGAGGTGTTTTCCTGACCCACTGTAGGGGATGAAGAGCTCAAGGTTGACAGACAATACCAGCTGTTGACTCCCACGAATGATAAATCCAAGATCTCCAGGCTGAATGGTTGATTGTTCCCTCATGGACAGTTGTATGCAGCACAACAAGATCCCAATCCACAGAAGAGTATCTCTTTCCCCAGGATGTCCATAAATATATTGGAAGCAGGCCACAGCTATTGGTCTCTACTTGTATTGAGAAAAAGAGAATGAAAGAAATCAAAAACTCAAAGAAGACACTATTCCACAGGACTAATAGCCCACAAGAGCCACAGCCTCTTTTATCCTGAGATCACAACAATATGGTGCCAGGCTACCATGACTGAATATTCTGATCAGGGACACAATAAAAGGTCCTGTATAAATTGGAAGAAAAATGTAGAACAAATCTCAAATTTCTAAAAAGTCCAGACATACTCTGAGACTATCTCCCTAAGATATCATTTAAACTTTGAATTGGAGTGTTTTCTGCAGGTCACTTTTCAGACAAGTAATAGATTGGTTTATAAAATAATAATATCATCCATGGGTAATCCAGCCACTTCTCAGAAGGAAGATGGGGCAATCTACTTCCGTAGTGATACTGCCTTGGAAACCCAAGGAGGGGTTGCTATGAGTCGGGTCCGACTCGACGGCACATAACAACAACAACAACATGGGTAATGTGCTCCCTTGAACAACTAACTATATGAGACCAAATGGCCAACATTTCCCGAAAGCAAAGATAAGACAGCAAGGAGGGTAAGGGAAGCTAAATCAATGGAAACAGAACAAACATAAAGGAAATAATGAGATTCCTAATATATTGTAAAAATTATAACCAATGACATGAAACTATTTCTATAAAAATTGTTAGATGCTAATTCGCTGTATGAACTTTCACCTAAAACAAAATAAAATATTATTTTAGAAAGAAATAAAGAAGGCAGAGCTCACCAACTTGAACAGTATGACAAGTACAGGGGTCTCAGGTTATATATTTCCAGACCATTCTCCACCCTGTCTAGCCCCTGCCCCTACAAATTGACCATGACCACCCCGTCTCCCTAACTTTTGCGTTCTATGTACTTAATATTTCTCTGGGAAGAAATACTTCCTGAAAAGTTTACCAAAATTTATCTTTTTTACTCATTAAAGTAATACCTACAAAGACCAAACAACAAACTTGTTGCCTGAAGAAGATGATGGGGTGTATCTGCAGACTAATAGTCACAGTCAGCACCCTAGGACTGACCACAAAGTGACAGCTCTCCACAGAAAGGAAGGGTGACCAGAGCCTCAATCCCAGAGCAAAGCAGGCCTTGCATAAACTGGATACAGGATATGGGAAACCTGCCAAGGCACAAACCCATCTTTACCATACACATATCACAGGAAAAAATGAAGGAGCAGCATGCAATAAAAGATTGAATTTCTTGCTAAACATAGTAGGGCATTGGGCTATCTACGCTAAGAACATTGCTATAAGTGTGTCACATTATTCTCACTACAGATAAAATACAACAGATAGATGTTTACATGTTTCATCTTCAGTTACAGACAGATTCAAATTCTCTCTTAGAAAAAATTCAAAACAAATCAAAGAATGTAGCATTAAGGTGTTAAAATAATTCTTGTGCATTGAATGATTTTGTTGTTGTCAGCTGCCATCAAGTAAGCTCTGACTCATGGTGACCTTATTAATAACAGAATGAAATGTTGCCCAGTCCTGTGCCATCCTTACAACTATTGGTATGTTTGAGTTCATTGTTGTGGCTAATGTGTCAATTCATAGTGAGTGCCCCTTGTTTTGCTGACCCTCTACTTTACCAAATGTGGTGTGTCCTTTTCATATCAATTGAAAGATCAATTGATCTTTCCTGATGATATGTCCCAAGTAAGCAAGCAGAAGTCTCACTATCCTTGCTTCTAAGGAGCACTCTCTTTTGTCTTTCCTAAAATGGGCTTCTTTATTCCTCTGGCAATCCATCATATACTCAATATTCTTCACCAACACCACAAGTCAAATACATCAATTACTTGTCTATGTTTCTTTTTCATTATCCAGAGTTCACATGCACATGATGCATCATGTGCATCAGGAGCACTTTAGTCATCAAAGTGAAATATTTGTTTTTAACCATGTATTCTATAAAAAGGAAAAAAAAAAAAAAAAACACAACTTGCTTCTGTGCAGTTGGATCCAACTCACAACAACCCCTCCTTGGGTTTCCGAAGCAGTATCACTATGGAAGTAGATTACCCAAGCTTTCTTCTGAGGAATGGCTGGTGGATTTGAACCGTCAACCTTCTGGTTAGCAGTCAAATGCTTTAGACACTATGCTACCAGGGCTCCTATGTATTCTTTGAAATGGTAAGAAATAGCTGGCTTAAGAGATGATCTTTCCACCACATTAGTGTTCCTCTGAGTCAAATGCTGCTTAGCTCTGTACTCCATTCTGAAACTCATCTCTGTCCCAGATCAACATATTCTGGTTAAAAATGTAAGCTAACCACAGTCTAATCAGTATTCTTTGCATAATGATTTCTGAATTTATTGAGGGCTTATTTACATTTATGATTAAAAAAAAAAAAAAAAAAAACTCACTGCCATCAAGTTGGATCCGACTCATAGCGATCCCTTCTTGGGTTTCCATGGTGGTATCACTACAGAAGTAGATTGCCCAATCTTCCTTCTGAGGAATGGTTGGTGGGTTTGAACTGCCAGACTTCTGGTTAGCAGTTAAATGCCTTAGGCACTGTCATAGTTATGTTTGTGTGTCAATTTGGCTGGGCCTGATTGAGTGGCTGGGCAGCTGGTGGTAGTTATTCCCCATGATGAGACTGACGATCAACTCCATGGTGGGATCTACCACAAGAAGCTGAGTAGCTGCCTTTGGGATGTGGTCTGTTTCCTGTATATAAGGAGAAGCCTTAGGAATGGTCTCTAGCTTATGGCATGCTTGGACCCTGCTTGTAGCCGTGCTGTTGTTCAGTAGCCTGCCATACTCTGCCAACTTTGGGATTTACAATGGACTTAAATTAATGGCCTGCCGTGTTATTTGGTAATATCAGGGCTGTGCCTTTTTACTTGTCAACCTTGGGGCTTCTCAGCCTCAGCAGCCAGCAGCTGTCATAGTGAAGAAACGCCTCTAGCTCCAGTGGGCTGGGAGCAGGAGGCAGAGTTGGACCCCAAGGTTGAGGGGCTTTCATCCAGCCCCTAGAGCCTGGCACTTTGAACTTGGACTTAAGGCTTCCAAATTGTAAGAATAAACTCCTGTTTATTAAGGTCATCCCATTTGTGGTATATTTCTTGTCAGAGTGGCACTTCGTGACCAGAACAGGCACTATGCCACAAGAGCTGCTATCCATTTATGATACAAAGTGTGAATTTATTTTGTGAAATGTTGATTCTATGTATAGTGTAGTCTGCCATTTTTTCCATCACTAGGAAGGAGGCTTCCAATGAGTTCATAGTGAATTGATGTCTACCTAAATGTATGACTTATTTTAAAATATTAGCCCAAGATTTATGCTTTTGCAAATCACATTCTGCCACTCTCACAGTGTTAAATATTTTACAAATGACTGACTGGCATAGTTGAGAATTAAATGATTAAATAACCAAATCTCTGGCTTTTGAAGCATGAGAATAATTGAAATAATGACATAAGAATCATGAAATCAATGGCATCTTCTTGGTGGCATGAAAGGTACATTCACTTTTCAATGAAAGCTAAAGACATTCAAATTGTCTTAATGAGAACCCCATGGCAAAAGGAGAGTAAAATGTTACCTGCCCTATATTGGTTCAGCTGTGATAAGATATTGTTCTTTCACACAGAATACCAAAAATTTCTCACATGGCTGCTTCACCAGCACTTAGGCACATCCTCCAGGAAATGGCAGTGCTGGATATATGTAGATACAGACCTGATTGGCATGTCTCTCTTTCCACACATCATCAAGGATATGCTGAGCATAGAAATTTGGACAAACTATCTGTGGGAAGGTAGATGTGAGTGGTGATTGGAGAAGAAAAATAATGAAGCTATATGGTGCAGAGTTATGGACATAAATCTAAAGATGCAGGGTTTGGACAGGTAAATGATATGCATAGTGTTTGGGTTGTAGGAGAATCTGTCTCTCCAGTCTCCCATGTTGCAGACTGTCAAGGTTTTCTGAATGAGGATTGCACAAGAGTGTTCACTGCACCCTCTTCAATCTCTATTTTCTTCTAGCAATCGACAAGTGTGCTTAGGTCATTCTGACATCAGCAGAAACCAAGATCCATTGGCAAGAAAAGTATGACTGTCTATTCATGTAGTATAATTCCCCTTTTCTCCTGTAAGGAAGATCCACTTTGATATTTGTCACAGTTATTTTCCAGGAGACAATATCACTTATTCCTCCTGGAAGATTTCTTGAGTGGATTTAACATCAGATTGTTATACTTGCAAAACTGCTTTGGATTACAACAATGTCTCACATATATAATCTATTTTCTACTTTATGTATTTGGTTATATATTACTATTATTATTCATATCTTAGAAAAGGAGAAGACACAAAGCTCAGAGGGTTAAATACTTTTTATTGGTAAAATATAGTCAGTCAACAGAAATCAGGTTTAAACAAAATTGTACTGACCACAGGGCACATGCTCTTGTTTCTAAACATTAGTGGCCAGTAGCACTATTGATTTTAACTTCTTCATATTTTACGTAAAGAAATGATGTCCCTTCCATGTCAATCAACAAAGGTACATGTATTATGTGACAACAAACTCTGCTTGTTGTTTTCATTGCTTTAGTTTATTTATACTTTTTATCTAATGGAGCTTTGGGAATAGAGCAGTATAAAGATACCAAGGAACCCAAAATAGAAAATAAGCAGACTTATTTTTCAGACAAGTACATTTCTATAATGGAAGGCAGTGTACAGGAACCAAGTGACAGATTCCATGGCCTTGTCAGGTCCCTAGTGTGTTTATCCAATTCTCTCTGCTCTCTCTGAACTCAAACTCTGAGTATAAACATATCATTCTCATCAAAGTAGAAGCAGAAACAAAATTCACAAATAAGATCAAGGTGACACTTTGCAAAGTAAAAATACAAAGATAAAATTTTATAGCAAGATATAATTTTATAGCAAAGAATAGTTCTAGGAAGTATAAAGGAGAATTTTTGGTTATAAATGATGAACATCATGAATACAGAGGAAATTTATATTGTGATGTGGTCTCTGAACAATTAATGGCATTCATTTTATCACTATTATCCTCTGGGGTAAAATAACATACTAAGCTAATGAATTAAAGGCTTTGGCTTCCTCTGGATGTTTACAGAGTGTTGAAATTGAATAGCATGAAATATTCTCTTATATTTCTGTTAACTGTTGCATTATCTGACTTTTGTGAGTGTTTTAAAACTCTGAAAGTTTACTTCCTAGTTGTAGGAATTAAGTTAATAATCTGTAGACCTTTTAAATGTTAAGACATGTATAGTGCCCATTACCACGGATATTAAGGAATTGTTATTAGGTGTTGTTCTGGTTGCCTAGTGCCGTTTTGACAGAAATATACCACAAATGGGATGCTTGAACAAACAGAAATTTATTCTCTTATAGTTCAGGAGGCTAGAAGTTCAAATTCAAAGTGCCAGGCTCTAGAGGCTGGGTGAAAGCCCCTCGACCTTGGGCTTCAGCTCTGTCTCTAGCTCCTGGTCCACTGAACCTAGAGGCATCTCTTCACTCAGGCAGCTACTGGCTGCTCAGGTTGACAAACCCAAGGTCAACAAATAAAATGACACAGTCCTGATGTTACCAAACCACATGGCAGGCTATTAATTCAATTCCACTGAAAGTTCCAAGGTCAGCAGAGCATGGTAGGCAGCTGAATAATGACATGGCTACATACAGGGTTCAAGCATGCCAGACACTAGAGACCATTCTCAAATCTGTTTCTTATATATGGAAAGTAGATCACATCCCTAAAGCAACTCCTCAGCTGCTCCAATACATTACACCATGGAGTTAATTACCAATCTTATCATGGGGAATAACTACATCCAGCTACCCAGTCACTCAACCAGGTCTAGCCAAGTTGACGCATAAACTTTACTACAGGTGACTCAGCAACCCCATGCACAGCAGAACAAAACACTGCCCAGTCCTGTGCCAGCTCCACAATCCTTGATTTACCTGAGTTGATCATTGCAGCTACTGTGTCAATACATCTTGTTGAGGGGCTTTCCCTCTTTCATTGACCCTCTACTTTACCAAGCAAGATATCCTTCTCCAGGGAATGTTTCCTTCTTAAAACATGATCAAAGAAGGAGAGACAAGGTCTGGCCATTCTCTCTTCCAAGGAGCATTCCCACTGTACTTCTTCCAGAACAGATTTGTTAGTTCTTTAGCAGTCCATGATAATTTCAGCATTCTTTGCCAGCACCACAACTCAAAAGCATCGACTCTTCTTTGGTCTTCTTTATTCATTGTCCAGCTCTCACATGCATACGAGGTGATTGAAAATACCCTGGCTTGTGTAGGATGTATCTTAGTCCTCAAGGAGACATCATTGCTCTTCAGCACTTGAAAGAGGTCCTTTGCAGCAGATTTGCCCAGTGCTATACATCATCTGATATTTTGACTGCTGTTTCCATTGGTGTTGACTGTAGAACCAAGTAATGTGAAGTCTTTGATAACTTCAATCTTTTTTCCATTTATCATGATACCGCTTATAGGTCCAGTTGTGAGGACTTTTGTTTTCTTTATGTTGAAGTGTAAACCATACTGCAGACTGTATTCTTCAATCTTCATCAGTAAGTGCTTCAAGTCATCCTCATTTTAGCAAGAAAAGTTGTGTCATCAGCATATCACAGGTTGTTCATAAATCTTCCTCCAATCCTGATGCCACATTCTTCTTCATATAGTACAGTTTCTAGGATTTTTTGCTCAGTGTACAAATTGAATAAGTATGGTGAAAGGATATAACCCTGACACACTCCCTTCTTGACTTTAAATTATGCAGTGTCCCCTTGTTCTTGTTGAACAACAGCAAAGTATGAATCTAGGAAAATTGCATATGCAGATGTACAGATTCCTCATAAGTACAATTAAGTGTTCTGGAATTCCCATTCTTCTCAACATTATCCACAGTTTGTTATGATCCACACAATCTAATGCTTTTGAATAGTCAATAAAACACAAATAAACATTTTTCTGGCATTTGATTTCAGCTAAGATCCTTCTGACATCAGCGATGTTATCCCTCATTCCATGCCCTCTTCTGAATCCAGCTTCCATTTCTGGAATTTCTCTGTCACTACACTGCTGCAACTGTTTTTTAATTATCTTCAGAAGACTGTACTTGTTTGTGATATTAATGATAGTGTTCAATAATTTCCACATTCTGTGGGATCACTTTTCTTTGGAATGGGTACAAATATGGATCTCTTCCAGTCAGTTGGCCATGTAGCTGTCTTACAAATCTCTTCTTATAGCCAAGTGAGTGCTTCTAGTGTAACATCTGTTTGTTAAAACATGTCAATGAGTATTCCATCAGTTCCAGGAGTCTTGTTTTTTGCCACTTCCTTCAGTGCAGCTTTGACTTCTTCCTTCAGTACCATTGGTTCTTGATCATATGCCACCTCCTGAAATGGATGAACATTGACCAATTCTTTTTGGTACAGTGACTCTGTGTATTTCTTCCATTTTCTTTTGATGTTTCTTTCCTGAATCATTCAATATATAGCCCATACAATCTTTCAATATTTCAACTCAAGGCTTGAATTTTTCCTTCAGTTCTTTCAGTATGAGACATGCTAAATGTGTTCTTCCCTTTTGGTTTCTAACTCCAGGTTTTTCCACATTTCATTATAATAATTTCCTTTGACTTCTCAAGCTGCTCTTTGAAATCTTCTGTTCAGCTCTTTTATCTTGTCATTTCTTCCTTTGCTTTAGCCACTCTCCATTCAAGGGCAAATTTAAGAGTCTCTTCTGTCAACCATTTTGGTCATGTATTCCTCTTCTGTACATTTAATGATCTTTTGCTTTCTTCATGGATAATGTTCTTGATGTCATCCCATGATTCCTCTGGTTTTTGGTCACTGGAATTCATTGGTATTCACTACATCAAATATATTTTTTAGATGGTTTCTGAATTGATGAGGGATATATTCAAGGCTATTTTATTTATTTATTTATTTATTTTTGACTCTCATGGATTTCTTTTAATTGTCTGAAACTTGAAAGGGAATTTGTATATGAGGAGTTGATGGTATGTTCCACAATCAGCTCCTGGCCTTATTTTGGCTAAAGATATTGAGCTGTTCCATCAACTGCTAACCAGAAGGCAGGTAAACCCATCAGCCACTCCTCAGAAGGAAGGCTGGGCAATCTACTTCCATAGTGATACAGCCTCAGAAACCCAAGGAGGGGTTGCTGTGAGTCGGATCCAACTCCACAGAAGTGGTTGCTTTTTTTGTTATTACCACTTGCCACAACATGGTAAATCTGATTCTTGTGTACTCCATCTGGTGAAGTCCATGTGTATAGCCATCGTTTGTGTTGTTGAAGAAAGATATTTGCAGTGAATAAGTCGTTGGTCTTGCAAAATTCTATCATAATATCTCTAGCATTATTTCTGTCACCAAGGTCAAATTTTCCAACTACCAGTGATTCTTCTTTGTTTCTAACTTTTGTATTCCAATCATCAGTGATAATCAGCACATCTTGATTGCATGTTTGGTCAATTTCAGACTGAAGAATTTGGTAAAAGTCTTCAATTTCCTCATCTTTGGCTTTGGTGGTTGGTGTGTAAATTTGAATAAAAGTATTATTAACTGGACTTCCTTGCAAGCATACGGATATTATCTTATTTCTGACAGCATTCTGTTTCAGGACAGATCTTGAAACATTCCTTGATATGTTGAATGTCACACCATTCCCCTTCAATTTATCATTCCCTGCATAGTAGAGCATATAGTTGTCTGATACAAGATGACCCAAGCCAGCCCATTTCAGCTCACTAATGCCTAAGGTATCAATCTTTATGCCATGCATTTCATTTTTGACTGCATCCAATTTTCCTAGATTCATACTTTGCACATTCCATGTTCCAATTATTGTTGGATGTTTGCAGCTGTTTCTCCTCAATTTGAGTTGTGCTATGTCAGCAAATGGAGGTCCCAAAAGCTTTACTTTATCCATATCATTAAGGTCAGTCCTACTCTGATCAGGTAGCCCTTTCCCAATTATATTTTGAGTCTCTTCTGAAGTAAGTGGCTCATCTTCTGGCACTGTATTGGACAATGTTTCAGGGCTATTTATAAAGTTGTCCAGTAATATATTAGACAGTGTTTCTTTGCTATTCATAAGGTTTTGCTTGGTTAATTCTTTTAGAAGTGGATGGCCTCTTCCTTCTTCCAAGTCTGTCTCAGTCGACCATGTACAACCCTCCTGGTATTTGAAACACTGGTGGCACATCCTTTGGCCTCACAGCAACATGCAAGCCACCACAGTATGACAAACTGACAGACAAGTTCATTTCCCTTAGCTGTTCCAAACCTCTCTGCCCTCCTCTTACTTGGATCTGGCCACTGTTGGCCCTGGCTTCCTGCTTCCTGCCATGGGTGGGGGCTCTCTCCCTACCCTTGCCTAGATTCATCTGCTGTTAACTCTGAGTTTCCCACTTCATGGCTTGGGAGGGAACTCTTTCCCTCCCATATTAAGGAAAGTATGTAATAATTCAGGTAAATGCAAATGTAGGCAGGAAAATGATCAACAATATTTGTTCTTATATTTTTGGACAGTTATATTCAGATGATGGTATTTATAATATAAAATAAAATAAAACAAAAAATACAACACAATGAAAAACAACATAATACAATACTATACAATGTAATATAATAATGTATATTATTATATTGAGCTCCAATATATAACATTAATTCCTGAATCATGAGAGACTAAAGTAAGAACAGACACTTTGCTTTGTGTCGCTGAGATTTCATTTACAGTGTGTAGGAAAAAGTAACTTATTTTTTATAGTATTTGTATAGTATTCTATTCTGTTATTATGAACAGAATGCAGGACTTTCTCACATTTACTCTGATGAGCTTCTCTCAATGACCTTTTGATCTTGGTGTTGTTGTGATCATTTTGTGAGACCGTCTATATATCCTAAATGTCAGAGTCAGGTCTAGAACTCAGATCTACTTACAACATGATTGCTGTAATTAATCAAGACTCTTTATTTCAATAACAGAAATTCAACTCAACCTATTTTAGGCAAAATGAAAATTCATTGGATTGTGCAATAAATAGACATCAAGAAATGACAGAGTGACTAAGTCTACAGCTCTTGACCATGCCCAAGATGTTCTCTGAATCATAAACCATCTCACTGCTCAATGGCTTTGAGCTCTGGTGTTGTAGTGTCTATGGCATTTGACTGCTAACCAGAAGGCTGGCAGTTCAAACCCACCAGCCACACCTCAGAAGGAAGATTAGACAATCTACTTCTATGATACTGCCTCAGAAAGCCAAGAAGGGGTTGCTATGAGTTGAATCTGACTCAATGGCAGTGGGTGGGTGGAGATTCACCTGGCAGTGAGGCCACTGCTAAATCTTGTGCCTTACATTTCTAAATATTATCACAAGAGAAAATGGGACTGATGCTCTATTCTCTGTAAATGTCCAGGTGCTCATCCAATAAACTGTAGGTACAAGGGGAATTATTATGATTGATCTTGTGTTCTGGACAGATACTCATCAATGGTAAATGGAGAGTGTCAATTACATGAGCTAATTTGTGCCACATGAATATCAGGTGGTGAAGGTGGAATTTCCATCTCTGACATGTATGTGTAGGTAATATTTAGCAAGTCAGCATTACAGTGGCATCTCTGACCTCAGAACAGACATCAATTATCTTGAATATGAACTCATGACTACTGGATTAATTGGCAAAACACTATCACCCAATAGAATATTCTGGTTTCCCAGTCAGCTCCATCAAAAATCACTATTACATTTTTCTTCTAATGTAGCAATAAATGAATAAGATATGAGTGAAAGAGAAGAATTTCCATTGGCATTGGTAATAAGGAAATCTTAGCAACCATTTACCAAAAATATGTAAAGTTTTGTGCAGAATACTGCAATTTGGATCAAATTGAAAGGAGATCTGCAGGTTTCTCCAAAGCAGTGATTACAATATCCACCAGCTTCTTTATGAAAATCCCAGATAGACATTAGATCTTGAAAATAACACCACACAGATGCAGATACAGCAAAGTTGCTAGAGTACACTTCCAATAATATAACAATTTTAAACTCCTCCTAGAAGGAAACACTGGACCACTTCTGTCTTACAGAATCAAAGTAGAAGATGGAAATGATCCTGGCAAAACTTTTATACTCAGCAGTCTAAAAAAGATGTCTAACAATAAGAATGCATCATGAGAGGTAACTGTACATTTGACAAGGAGAGATCACCAAAGGAATAACTAGGAATCTTTCTAGACTTGGGAACAACTGTTTTCATACAAAAATGGCAATAGAAAACCTGTACTTTCATTGTATTCATGGTGGCAGCACAAAGTTGATAATATCCTGTGTTTCTTCCTGGAAAAAATGACAGCAGGAGACCACATGGCCAAACTTGCTTGGAATATGCAACTTCCTCCTTTCAATAAAACACAAGAGAAAGAAACACTTTGGAAAAGAATCATAGTACTTCCTTTCCAACTCAGACTATACTAATCAATCTAGCAGACTGTTCTATTTTTAATTTAGTACTGTAAATTTATATAAATCATATATATATATTTTTTCTTTTTCTCATGATTTGAAAGAGTCAAACAAGGAAGTAACAAAATCAAATAAAATATAACCTGCTGAACTTCTATCTGATTCAATCCATAGATCGTAAAATTTTGCTGCAAAATATATGTTGTTGCTGTTGAGTCGACCCACCTCATAGCGACCCCTCCTTGGATTTCCAAGGCAGTATCACTACAGAAGTAGATTGCCCCATCTTCCTTCCGAGGAGTGGCTGGTGGGTTTGAACTGCCAGCCTTCTGGTTAGCAGTCAAGTGCCTTAGGCACTATGCTACCATATATATATATATAAAATTCTGGGAGCTCTGGTAGAGTAGGGCCTAAGGCTTTTGACTACTAACCAGAAGGAGGCTGGCAGTTCAAACCTACCAGCCAATCTTTGGAAGAAAGTTTGGGCAATCTACTTCTGTAGTGATACTGCCTCAGAAACCCAAGGAGGAGTCACTATGAGTTGGATCTAAGTCAATGGCAGTGGGTTTGGTTTGGTTTATAAATAACTTTAATGTATGGAACACTTTTAAAAAATCACAAATTGCTGTCTCTGAAATTCCTCTCTGAAGTGAATTCTGCTTTGCGTTCTTCATTTGGTGAACAATTCTGCTTTGCGTTCTTCATTTGGTGAAAAGAAATATTTCAAGTTGAATTTGCCTTTTTGAAAAAAGTTCAATTTAACAGCATCTCTGTTGTCTTTATATGAAGAAGAGTGTTTTTTCCAGTAATTTTAAAATAGACTTGATTATTCTATTTTAATAACATAGAGAAAAAAACAAAAAAGGAAGCTATTAATAATAAACATAAATGTATTAATACATATATGTGTGTATATATGTGTAAATGTATGTAAGTGAGATTATATATATATATATATATCTCCCCAAACTCACTGCCAACAAGCCAATTCAATTCAACTCATAGCAACCCCTTCTTTGGTTTCTGTGGCAGTATCTCTACAGAAGTAGGTTCCCCAATCTTTCTTCCAAGGACTGGCTGATGGGTTTGAACCACCAGCTTTCTGGTTAGCAGTCAAATGCCTTAGACACTATGCCACCAGAGTTCTCATACACACACACACACACACACACACACACACACGTGGAATTGAGAAGAATAAAGAGTTTAAAAGTATTAAAAATGTAACATTCAAGTTTGTGACTAAAGACAAATGTTATAAGAAATTGTAAACCTTAATTTGACTGTCTGAGGACATATAGAATGTAAGTTTAACTTTTCAAATTACATGTATTTAACTTGTACATATTTTTAGCAGTCTATCATGTATAATATTAAGCAACTGTGGAAAACTTAAGGAAATAGAAAATAATGCACTTCAAAGAATATTTTAGATGATATATGGATTGAGTAGGATAGTACCAGGAAATACTGATGGAAGACTGAAGAAATAAGGTAGGAATGTAAGGAAACTGTAAGACAGGGACTTTCAAGATCATTACCATTGTGGACAACAAGGGCTTGATCTCACTTGGGAACTCTGAGAGTTAGTGTTGAATATGTTCCTCAGTGTTTGCCCACCAAAGGAACTAGGAGTTGTAACATTCATTCTTAATAAATTCTTGACGATCGCAGCCAGGGGATACTGGTGGTTGGAGAACTCCTTTCCCTCAGACTCAAATGCATTACTGTCGATTCAATGCCATATCATAGTAACACTATAGGACAGAACAGAACTGTCCCACAGTGTTTCAAAGAGAGTAGTCTTTATGGAAAGAGACTTCTACAGCTTTCTTTCATAGATTGGCTTGTGGGTTCAAATCACAAACCTTTCAGTCACCAGCCAAGTATTTAGCCACTGCACCATCAAGCTGTTATCAGAGTCTTATATGCCAGCAATTGCATATATGCAGAAAGAATATGATTGGGACAAGGACAACATCTGCTACAAGTGTGCTTTGAAATAAAACTGAGCAGGGTCAGATGGTGAATACTTGATGCTCTGCATGCCACATATGGTCTTCATCATAAACTCTTTCTTTCTTAAACATTTATTTCATTTAATTAATTAATTAATTATAGTAATTAATTAATTAATTTATTTGCAGTGTTTCCTCCCCTGCGCTCCTAGCCCTGGTAACCAACAAAGAAAGTTTCCTTCCATATATAAATCTTTCCTTTCCTTTCCTTTTTACAATAATGAACTAATACAATATTGACTCTTCTGTAATTCACTTATTTCACTCAGCATAATGTCCTCCAAGTTCATCCACATTACTTGGTGTTTTTCAGAGCTTACATTATTCTTTAGTGCTGCAGAGTATTCCATTGTGTGTATGTACCATAGTTTAGTTATCCATTCTTCTGTTGATGGGCATGTAGGTTGTTTCCATATTTCTGCTATAGTAAATGATGCTGCAATGAATATTAAAAAAAAAAAAAAAAATACTGCCATCGGGTCTATTGGACTCATAGTCACCCCTCGTTAGGTTTCCAAGGCAGTATCTCTACAGAAGTAGATTTCCCAGGCATCCTTATGAGGAGTGGATGGTGAGTTTTAACCACAAGCCTTCTGGTTAGCAGTCAAATGCCTTAGGCATTATGCCACCAGAGTTCCCTGTGGTGAACAATGTCGTGCATATATCTGTTCTTGTCCTGGCTCTCACTTCTTTAGGATATATACCTAGTAATGTGATTGCTGGATCAAATGGTATTTCTAATTAAAACTTTTTAAGGAATCACCATACTGCTTTCCACAGTGGTCATATCATTTTACAGTCCCACTTGGCAGTGGATGAATCCCAATCTTTCCACATCCTAACCAGCATTTGTCATTTACCATCTTGTTGAATTTTGCTATTAGTCCTGAGACCATATGATATCTCTCATTGTTGTCTCTCTTAACCCTTTAAAGATGTGAAAAACAGCATTGTAGGTTAACAACAAAAACAGATACTTGTTCAAATTTAAGCTATAGGTTGAAATTGTTGAAGCCTGAAATAAATAACAACAACAATAATAATAAAAAGACTAAAGCAGTGTGGAACAAGATGACAAAGTGTCATTTACTCCCCCAGTGACTAACTTACTGAACAAAGAATCAAAAACAACCACAGCCTGAAATCTCAGAACTCTGGAAAGCAGGTGAAGTATTGGAGAGTTGGAGAGAGTCCAGAAGTGGAAAAAATGAGGAATAGGAATGGCAAAGAAGCTGGGAGAATCTACCTGCTAACATCTGGTGTAATTACTCCTCACAGCTATTTTGTGATGGGGCTCAGCAACACTGCAAAAAGGGAATACAGAAAGAGAGATTTAAGTAATCTGAAGACATTGTAGCCCAAATGTTTAAGGCAGCACAGTTTGACCATGGAAGTACATGGAGCACATAATAGGGAATGGGAGAATGAAGACTGTGACATGCCAGAGGGTGTTATTGAATCTCACTGAGGACCAAGACAGATGGGCACTAGGACTGGGAGGAATTTCAATGGCAATAGGACAAAGGGAATAGTTAGGACAAATGGATAACAGATGAAAACAGCTGGCTCCCTACTGACAGGACTTTAGGGGAGTGTCTGTGCAGGGATGTCCATGAAGAGAAGACATAGAAGCCCCCCCTTTTTTTTTTTGCCCAGGAAAGTCAAGCCCTACTGTTTACATCAACATCTAATACCAGCTAAACCACTCTCCTTCCATGCCTACATATTGAATTTCAGAGATCAAGAATCCAGAATTCCTGAATCAGCTCTGAAAAAAGATAACATAGCCTTTTTAGTGATTCTTAGCAGAAGTTACCAGGCCAACAGATGTGGGGTCAATTCTGACTCAAAGAGACTATGGGGGGCAGAGTGGAGCTGCCCCATATGGTTCCCAAAGCTGTAAATCTTTGCAGAATTGGGCTGCCATATCTTTCTATCATGAAACAGCTGGTGGATGTGGACTTTGGACTTTCAGTTGGCAGCTGGGTACTTGGCACCTATACCACCAGGTTGCCTAATCTGAAAAAAATTCCTACAAAATCCAGAATGTTGTTGTTGTTAAGTGCCGTCGAGTCATTTCCGACTCATAGCGACCCCATGCACAGCAGAACGAAACACTGCCCGATCCCGCACCAGCCCCACAATCCCTGCTATACTCGAGCCCATCATCGCAGCCACTGTATCAATCCATCTCGTTGAAGGCCTCCCCCTCTTTCGTCGACCCTCCACCCTATCAAGCATGACATCCTTCTCCAGGGAATGGTCCCTTCTTACAACATGACCAAAATAGGTGAGACGAAGTCTGGCCATTCTCGCTTCCAAGGAGCATTCTGGCTGCACTTCCTCCAAGACAGATCTGTTAGTTCTTTTAGCAGTCCATGGTACTTTCAGCATTCTTCACCAGCACCACAACTCAAAAGCATCAACTCTTCTTCGGTCTTCCCTATTCATTGTCCAGCCCTCACATGCATACAAGGTGATTGGAAATATCATGGCTTGTGTCAGGCGCACCTTAGTCCTCAAGGAGATATCCTTGCTCCTCAGCACTTGAAACAGTTCCTTCACAGTTGACTTTCCCAATGCTACACATCGTCTAATGTCCTGACTGCTGCTTCCGTTGGCATCGATTGTAGAACCAAGCAATGTGAATTCCTTGACAACCTCAATCTTCTCTCCATTGATTGTGATGCTGCTCATTGGTCCAGTTGTGAGGATTTTTGTTTTCTTTATGTTGAGATGTAATCCATACTGCAGACTGTATTCTTCAACTTTCATCAGTAGGTGCCTTAAGTCATCCTCACTTTCAGCAAGCAAAGTTGTATCGTCTGCATATCTCAGGTTGTTAATGATTCTTCCTCCAATCCTGATACCACGTTTTTCTTCATATAGTCCAGCTTCTCAGATTATTTGCTCAGCATATAGATTGAATAAGTGTGGAGAAAGAATACAACCCTGACGCACTCCCTTCTTGATTTTAAACCATGTAGTGTCCCCTTGTTCTGTTCGAACAACAGCCTCCTGGTCAAGGTACAGATTCCTCATGAGTACAATCAAGTGCTCAGGGATTCCCATTCTTCTCAATGTTATCCATAATTTGTCATGATGCACACAATCAAATGCCGTTGCATAGTCAATAAAACACAAGTAAACCTCTTTCTGGTATTCTTTGCCTTGAGCCAAGATCCATCTGACAACAGCTATGATATCCCTTGTTCCACGTCCTCTTCTGAATCCGGCTTGAACCTCTGGAAGTTCTCTGTCAATATACTGCTGCAAACGTTTCTGAATTATCTTCAGTAATATCTTACTTGCATGTGATATTAGTGATATTGTTCTATAATTTCTACATTCTGTGGGATCACCTTTCTTTGGAATGGGCACAAATATGGATCTCTTCCAGTCAGTTGGCCAGGTAGCTGTCCTCCAAATCTCTTGGCATAACTGAGTGAGCGCCTCCAATGGGGCATCTGTTTGTTGAAATATCTCAATCCAGAATACAAACTTTAATTTTAAAACAAAGATAACAAAATGGCTCAAGTTCAATGACAAAAGAAAAGGTAAAAGAAAATTATAATTGAAGAACAAATAAGAAAAAACTAAAACATGGAGAAGAGAAAGTTTCCACTATAGAGGCCAGACTAATGAAACAAATGGAAAATGTTCATACTATAGTGGAAAATATGTTTAAAGAAATCAAATAGCACATAGAAAACAAATTAGTATAGAGCAGAAAACAAATGGAAGAACAAAATGAAAGACCCAAGAAGGAAACTGAAAACATAATAAAGAAAATGAAGAGAATATTACTTGAATTGAATAATAAAGCAATTGAATTAGTATAAGTAAGAGAAACACTCAGTAATACAGAAGAATAAACAGAAGATAAAATAAATGAACTAAAAGACAAAATAAATGAACTTATCAAGTCTCAAGAGAAACAAGAGAAAAGAGCAAACAAACCCTAATGGAGATATGATATTCCATTAAGAAACCTAACAGAATTATTGGAATTCCAGAACACCATGACAAGATCAAAGGCAAAGAAACAATTTTCCAAGATAGAATCAAGAGAATTTCCCTGACCTGAATAGAGTACCAAGCCTACAAATACAGAAAACTACATGAAACTCATCAGAAGAAACACAAAGAGATCAATCCATGCCATGTTCTAATAAAATTGTTGAAAACCAAAGACAAGGAGAAAATTCTGAAAGCAGCAAGAAAAATAAAACCTCAATATAACATCTCAGAAGACAATGGAATGGCATATATAAAACGGAACAAAAACAAATACCAACAAACAATTCTCTACCCACCAAGTTGTCATTCAAAAATAAGAGTGAAATTAAGACATTTTCAAAGAGAAGCTCTGAGAATTTTTCAGTACCAGAACAACTTTGCAAGTATTACTCAAGAGAGTACCCCAAGAGAAAGGCAAGATAATTAAATAAAAAGATGTATCTATATGTGAGAAAAAATAAAGAGGGAAACCGATCTCCAAAAAAAGGCAAAAATATGGGCAATCATAAGGACTAAATACATGATATTTTCTGAGAATAAACTCATTAATTTAATCCTGCAAACACTACAATATCAAGTTTAAAAGAATAAATATAAAGTATACTTATGAAATATAGGTTGTATTTTGATGTTAATGGAGACACATCAATATAAATGAGGGAGTGAGGGACATATCATTGTTGGAGAACAAGAAAGAAATGATCAAAGGACATGAGTGCAAGGCACATGTCCAACAGCAACAAGAGAAGGCAAGGCCTCTCTCACAGTTAAATGCTTACTTGGCAAAACATCAAATATTAAAAGTAGATGTAATTTGAGTAGTCCATGTTTTTATCTTATTGGGATGTTTTATACTTTGGGTCACTGTGCCCTAGTAAACATTTATTGTTTTACATTCCTTATTCCTGAGGAGGCTTTTGTGATTGTTTTAATGACCACCTGTTGTCCTTGAGCACATAGAGGAGTAAAACTTTAACTTTGTAGAGAATAAGCTGATTGTATAGATTCCAAGAATGATGATACAATCATGTATAAACATATAAATAAAGTAGAACAAAGGCATCAGTGGTCACTCTTGCAGAATACGCAGGGCATCTGCCTGGCCCTGTTCCTTTTAAAAAAACATTAATCCTTTCCTGTCACTTTGTTTTGTGACCTGTGTGGTTTCGCTGGATGTGGCATATGAAGAATAGATTTATGTATTAATTAATGTTATATGCTAACTATTGTCCATGTGCTAAACATTATTAAAATTGTAAGTTGTGTAATGTAATATATGTAGAAACTACTAAGGAATCAACAAGGAAGCAGTGGCAGGGATTGAGGTAAGGCAAGGGACCCAGGCCACACCCCTCCCAAGGGGCGGGAAGGCAGAGAAAAGACCAGAGGGAGAGGATGAGGACAGAGCTAGGAAGCAGCAGCAGAGATCCAGGTAAGGTGAGGGACCCAGGCCACACCCCTCACAAGCAGCATGAAAGCTGGGGAAAGCAGAGAAAAGGCTTGGGGGTGGGGTAGGACAAAGCAAAGAAGCAGCAGCAGGGATCCAGGTAAGGCAAAGGACACAGGACATGCCCTTCTCAAGTGGCAGGAAGCCAGGGAAACCAGACAAAAGTCTGGGGTGGTGGCACCAGGACAGAGCAAGGAAGCAGCAGCAGGGATCCAAAAAAGGCAAGGGACCTAGGCTACACCCCTCCCAAGCAGTGGGAAAGCAGAGAAAAATCCATGTGTGTGTGTGTGTGTGTGTCACAGGGGGTGGACCAGGACAGAACCAGGAAGCAGCAGCAGGGATCCAGGAAAGGCAAGAGATGCAGGCCAAGCCCCCAAAGCACAGGAAGGAGGCAGGGATACAAGTACAGGTAAGGGGAGGGTGGGGGGGTGGAGAAGTTTTGAACAGCTAAGGGAGACAAACTTGTATGTCAGTTTGTTCTACTGCGGTGTCATGCTGCTGTGAGGCTTGAGGCTGTGCCACAAGTGTCTCAAACCCAGCAGGGTTGCACATGGTGCACAGGTTTCAACACAGCTTACAGACTGAGACAGACTAGGAAGAAGGAGGAGTCCATCCACTTCTCAAGGAATTGGCCGGAGAAACTTTATGAATAGCAGAGAAACACTGTCTGATACATTACTGTTCAACTTTATGAATAGCCTGGAAATATTGTCTGATACAGTACACCAGGATAAGCCACTTAGATAGGAAGGTTCTCCAAAGAGGACTGGGAAAGAGCTGTATCATCAGAGTAGAACCACCATTACTGATATGGATAAGGTAAAGCTTTCAAGACCTCCATTTGCTGATGTGGCACAACTCAAATTGAGGAGAAACAGCTGCAAACAGCAATTGATAATCGAAACATGGAATGTACGAAGTACGAATCCAGGAAAATTGGAAGTTGTCAAAAATGAAATGGAACCCAAAAAGATTGATATCATAAGCATTAGTGAGCTGAAATGGACTGATTTTGGCTATTTTGAATGAGACAACCAAGTCGTCTACTATGCCAGGAAAGTTAATTTGAAGAGGAATGGCATAGCACTCATCATCTCAAAGGATGTTCCAAGATCTGTCCTGAAGTATAATGCTGTCAGTGATTGGATAACATGCATATTCCTATGAAGAAGATCAGTTAATATGACTATTATTCAAATGTATGCACTAACTACCAAAGCCAAAGATGAGGAAATTGAAGATTCTTATCAACTTCTGAAGTCTGAAATTGACCAAATATGGAATCAGGATGTGTTAATTATTACTGATGATTGGAATACAAAAATTGTAAACAAAGAAGAATCACCAGTAGTTGGAAAATTTGCCCTTGGTGACAGAAAATATGCTAGAGATTGCACCATAAAATTTTGCAAGACCAAGGACTTATTCATTGCAAAAACCTTTGTCAACAACACAAACAATGGCTATACCCATGGAATTCACCAAATGGTATACACAGGAATCAGATTGACTATGTCTGTGGCAAGAGGCAATGGAAAAGTTCAATATCTTCAGCAAAAAACAGGCCAGGAGCAGACTGTGGAACAGACCATCAACTGTTCATATGCAAGTTCAACTTGAAGTTGAAGACAATTAAAAAAAAGTCTGCAAGAGCCAAAATATGATCTTAGATATATCCCTCCTGAATTTAGAAACCATCTAAAGAATAGATTTGATGCCTTTAACACCAATGATCAAAAACCAGAAAAACTGTCAGATGATATCAAGAGCATCATTCATGAAGAAAGAAAGAGGTCACTGAAAAGATGAGTAAAAAAGAAGAGAGCAAAATGGATATCACAAGAGACTCTGAAACTTGCCCTTGAGCAGAGAGTAGGTAAAACAAATGGAAGAAATAAAAAGATAAAAGAGCTGAAAAGAAGATTTCAAAGACCAGCTCGTGCAGACAAAGCCAATTGCTATAATGAAATGTGCAAAGACTTGTTGTTAGAAAACCAAAAGGGAAGAACACACTAAGCATTTCTCCAGCTGAAAGAATTGAGGAAAAAAATTAAGCCCCGAGTTGCAATATTGAAAGATTCTATGGGCAAAATATTGAATGATGCAGGAAACATCAAAAGAAGATGGAAGGAATACACAGAGTCACTGTACCAAAAAAACTGGTCACTCTTCATCCATTTCAGGAGGTGTCATATGACCAAGAACCAATTATACTGAAAGAAGTCGATGGTGCACTGAAGGAACTGGTGGCAAACAAGGTTTCCAGGAATTGATGGAATACCCACTGATCTGTTTCAACAAATGGATGCTGTATTGGAGGCACTTACTTGGTTATGCCAAGAGATTTGGAAGACAGCTACCTGGCCAACTAACAGGAAGACATCCACATTTCTATCTATTCCAAAGAAAGGTTATCCCACAGAATTTGGAAATTATCTAACAATATTATTAATATCACACACAATTATGATCTTTCTGAAGATAATTCAAAAAACGTTACAGCAGTATAGTGACAGAGAACTTCCAGAGGTGCAAGATGGATTCAGAAGAGGATGTGGAAAAAGGGATATCATAGCTGATGTCAGATGGATCTTGGCTCAAGGGAAAGAATACCAGAAAGATGTTTGCTTGTGTTTTTTGACTATGTAGAGGCATTTGATGGTGTAGATCATAAGAAATTATGGATGACATTGAGAAGAATAGGCATTCCCGAACACTTGATTGTACTCATGAGGAACGTGTACATTGACCAGGAGGCTGTTGTTTGAACAGAACAAGGTGACACTGCATGGTTTAAAACAAAAAAGGGAGTGCATCAGGGCTGAATCCTTTCACAATACTTATTCAATCTGTATGCCGAGCAAATAATCTGAGAACCTAGAGTATATGAAGAATAACGTGGCATTGAGATTGGAGGAAGAATCATTAACAACCTCTGCTACACTGATGACAAAACTTTGCTTGCTGAATGTGAAGATGATTTGAAGCACTTATTGATGAAGATTGAAGAATACATTCTACAGTATGGATTATATCTCAATATAAAGAAAACAAAAATCCTCACAAGTGGACCAAAAACAGCATCATGATAAATGGAGAAAAGATTGAATTTGTCAAAGACTTCACATTGCTTCATTCTACAATTGATTCCAATGGAAGCAGCAGTCAGGACATTAGATAACGCATAGCACTGAGCAAGTTGGCTGCAAGGCACCTCTTTCAAGTGCTGAGGAACAAGGATGTCTCCTCGAGGACTAAGGTGCCCCTGACACAAGCCATGATGTTTTCAATTGCCTCATATGCATGTGAGAGCTGGAAAATGAATAAAGAAGACTGAAGAAGAATTGATGCTTTTGAGTTGTGGTGCTGGCAAAGAATGCTGAAAGTACCATGGACCGCTAAAAGAACTAATAGATCTGACCTGGAGGAAGCACAGCCGAAATTCTCCTTGGAGGCAAGAATGGCCAGACTTCATCTCATCTACTTTGGTCATGTTGTCGAAAGGTATCATTCCTTAGAGAAAGATATCATCATGCTTGGTAAGGGGAAGGGTCGACAAACAGGAAAGCCATCAACAAAATGGATTGAGACAGTGGCTCTGATGATGGGCTCAAGTATAGCAAGGATCATGGAGCTCACTTGGAACCAGGCAGTGTTTCATTCTGATGTGCCTAGGGTTGCTATGAGTCAGACATGTTTCGATGGCACCCAACAACAACTAAGGAATCACTGAGAAACTTTCAGTAGAAAAGTAGAATGAAAGCAAAAGTCTCATCACAAGGAAGTAGCCAAATAAAAACAAGAACAGAAAAATGAGAGTAAATATAAAGATATAAAACACTAAAAAATGAAAATTAAAGATAAACATTCAATTTTCAGTAATGACCTTAAATGTAAATGGTCTATACACCTCATGCAAAAGGCAGAGAGAGAGTGTCAGAATAAAGAATAACAATAACAAAAACAAACAAACAAACAAACAAAAAACATTATCCTTTTACTGTTTACAAGGAACACACTTTAGACATAAGGTTAAAAATTGAAAATGAAAGAGTAGGAAACAATACTTCATGCAACAAGTAAACAAAAAAGAACAGGGATGGCCATACTGATGTCAGATAAATGAATGTTGAATCAAAATCTATTATAAGCACTGAACATATACATCATAATAAAATATATATATATATATAATATACACTAATAAAAGGCCCAATCCAGCAAGAAGACATAATGATTATAAAAATAAATCCCTCTAAGAGCAATACTACAAAATACACAAAACAAATATTGAATAATGAAAGGGAGAAATAGACAACTGAACAATAGTAGAAGACTTCAATACACCACTTTCAATGAAATTAAATCAAAACCATAAGCTAATTGGACCTAAAGGACATATATAGGACACTCCACCCAACATCAAAACAATACACATTCTCTTCCAATATACATGGATCATTTTCCAGATAGATCATATTCTAGGACAAAAAACAAAACAAAAAAAAATAGACAAATCTCAACAAATTTAAAATGATTGAAGTCATGTAAAGTGTCTTCTCTGAGCAAAACAATAGGAAGGTAGAAATCAACAATAGGCTAGCTAAGAAAAAAAAATATGACACTAAATAATACACTACTAAAAACTATAGCTCTGGTAGCATAGTGGCTAAGATACTTGCCTGCTAACCAGACGGCTGGCAGTTCAAACCCACCAGCCACTCCTCGGAAGGAAGGTTGGGCAATCCTACTTCCGTAGTGATACTGCCTTGGAAGCCCAAGGAGGGGTCACTATGAGTCGGGTTTGACTCGATGGCACATAACAACAACAACAACAACAAACTATAAGGTCATTAAATAAATCAAAAGTTAGATTAAAAATTCCTAGAATCAAATGAAAGTGAAATCATACCATATCAAAATCTTTGGGACACAGCAAAAACAATATTCAGAATGAAATACTAATAGCAAAACATGTCTACATTAAAAAAGAAAAATCCAAAATAATTAGTTTAAATCATAACTTGAACAAATAGATAAAGAAGAGTAAAATAAGCCAAAAGCCAAAAAAGGAAATAATAAAGATCAAAACAGAAATAAATGAAATAAAAAAAAAAATCAACAAAACTAGGAATTGGTTCTTTGAAAGAATCAATGAAATAGACAAATCACAGGGATTATTAATAAAAGAAAAAAGATCAGAAGAGGCAAATAACAAAATTAAGAAATGAAATTGTTGACATTACAGTTGATCCATTACAACAGAGACAATGTTGATCATAACAGATTACTATGACAAATTGTACTCCTGCCAGTTTTAAAACCTAGATGAAGTGGACAAATACCTGGATACACACCACCTTCATAAAGTAACATGAGGAGAGGTAGAAGAAGAGATTGAAGATATTATTAAAAAAAAAAAAAAAAGAGAAGTGTTAAGTCCAATTCTACCTAGTTTCTTTAAAAGTATAGAAGAAGAAGGAATACTATCAAACTCCTTCTATAAAGTCAGCATAACTTTGATACCCAAACTGGAAAAAGGCACTACAAAAAAAGAAAATTACAGACAAATATCCCTACTTAACATAAAAATCACTGGCATCAAGTTGGATCTGACTCATAGCAACCTCTCCTTAGGTTTCTGTGGCAGTTTCTCCATGGAAGTAGATTGCCCAATTTTCCTTCTGAGGAGTGTTTGGTGGGTTTGACCCTCCAGCTTCCTGGTTAGCAGTCAAATACCTTAGGCACTACATTACCAATTTTCCACAAAATTCTAGTCAACAGATTTCAGCAACATATCAAAAAATAACATGCACCAATATTAGTCAATGTAATCGAGCACATAAACAAAACAAAGGAAAAGAACTATGAGATCTCATCTTTTGATACAGAAAAGGCATCGGATGAATGAAATTCAACACCCTTTCCTGATAAAGAAGCTTTCAGGCAAATAAGAATAGAAAAGACACTTCTCAACATAATTAGAGGTTTATATAAAGAGCTGATGGATTCTTCACCAGCAGGTCCACACTACAAGAAATTCTGAAGAATATTCTTTAGTCTTTGAAATCATACCAGATGAAACAATTGATCTACAAGCAAAAACAAGGATGACTAGAATTGTAAATGAGTGTGTACATAAAGCACTTTCGTCTCCTATTTTTTTTTCTTTTTTTAATAAAAAGCACAGACTGTAAAGTAAAAACAATAACCTTTTTAGATGGGAATTATCAGGTATGTAGGAGTGAAATGTATGACAAGAATAATACATATGTAGGATAATAGGTAAATGGAACAATTCTGTACTAAAATTTGTGAAGTGGGAAGTGTAAAGTATAGAGCGAGAAGTGGAAAGTGTTGATATAGTAAGTGTGAAGGATCAAATATGAATTAGTGCAGTATTAACAATAAATAAACTTTAATAAGTTAAGGATACTTATTGTTAATCCTTGAGAAACCTTAAAAATTGGTGAGGCTAATAATTCACTAAGTAAAATGAAATTAATACAACAGAGAAAAATCAGAAAGGGCACATTTTAAATATCATATCAATGATGATTTAAATGAAGAGAACATCTCAATTAAAAGATAGATATGAAAAACAGACTCAATAATTTCTAGTCTAGAAAAACTCCATTTTAAATATATAAATAGTTTGAATGTGAGAGAATAACTTAAAAATAATATCAAGCAAATATATAGCATAAAATCCTAAGAAATGTGGTATGATTATATCAGTGTGAAAGAAATTATAATTGAAGATAAAAATAAATACAAGAGGAACCTCTCATGATAAAAAGTAAAAACCATCAGAGTGATGTGACAGTCCTAATTTTGTTTGCACCTAATAACAGAGCTCAAAAAAAAAAGAGAAGCAAAAATGGAAATAACTAATATGAGGAATGTATTATTTCTCAACTGCAGTATATTTTAATGTCAACTTCTGAATAATTTATTAAACAAATAGACAAAAATCAATAAGTATGTGGAGATCTTAAGAACCCTAATAAAACGAATTAACCTAATGTGCGTGTGTGTGTGTGTGTGTGATTTTCTACATTAACATATAGAAGAAGAAGAAAAATTATATGATCATAGAGGTGGAAAAAATTTGGAAAACTTGCAACAGTCATTCATGGTTTAAAAAAAAAATAAGAAAGAAAAGATAACTTTCAACAGCAAGGAATAGAAGGAAACCGCCTAAACATAAAATATTATATTATATTTAATGTTAAAAATGAGATTTGTTATTCATAATAACTCCAAATTAAAGCACCAATAGGTAAATGGATAAAGACAGTATGGTATATCCATTAAATTAAATACTACTTACAATCTGAAAAATGAACACAGAAATAAACTTGGAAGAATCTCAAAAACAGAATGCAGAGCATGAGAAATGAGAGTATATATATATATATATATGAAAATATAAATATATAAAAGAAATAAGGATTCATTTAAATGAAACTGCTGAATCTGAAAAATTAATGTGTAGTGGTCTCCTGAGATGAATTAGACAGGATACTTTCTGGAATGATAGAAATGTTCTATATCTTGAATTGATGTGATTATCAATTGTGTACATTTATCAGCAGTGAAGTGCACATTTCAGAGGACTACACTTTATTTTATATAAATTAAATCTAAATAAAGTTAATTAAAATATAGTGTTAAGTAAAATGTAGGAAACAGAAGAACATATTCTTTCTGGCCTAAATTGCATAAGATAGATAAATGGTAGATAGGTGATAAATAGATAGATAGGTAGATAGATAGATAGATAGATAGATAGGTAGTTAGATAGATAGGTAAATAGAGATACATAGGCAGATAAACCCATTGCCATTGAACCAATTTCAATTCACAAAGACATCATATGTTACAAAGTAGAACCATTCCATAAGGCTTTCATGGCTGTACTTTTACCGAAACAGATCACCAGGCCTTTCTTTCACGGTGCCACTGGGTAGGTTTGGACTCCCAAATTTCAGGTTAGTAAATGAAAACAAACTGTGCCACTCAGGGACCATAGATAGATAGATAGAAAGAGAGAGAAAGAGCAAGAGAGAGAAAGAGAGAGAGAGAGATAAAATGCTAAGCAAGAATTTTCAGACAATTTTTATGTTTTATTTCAAATTACAAATTTGCAAAAAATAAGAATATATTGCATTTGTTGTAAGTTAAAAAATATGAAAAAGAAAAAAAAATGTGTATATGTTAACAAGCACATAGTAGACCTTCAGGATATGTTTTGAACATCTTTTCAGCTCTTTTTTTTCTTTTCCTTTTTATACTCTTTTACCACTTCACTCTGTATTTCCAATGTCTTGTGCATTTGCTTCATCTTCTGTTTTTCTTTATTCTCATTGTATTACACATTCATTCATCTATTTATAGTTCTGAAGATATTTGATGAAAACCTCTTTCTCAATTTGATTGGAAGCAGTATTGGAAATCTCCAAGGAACTAATTATCAGGTTTGCACAATATTGAAGTCAACAAAGCCAAACATAAAAATAAAATGGTAAGAAAATAGAATGTGTCTCTACCATAATTACATCTTTTTAATTTCTCCTGACTTGTGCTCAACCAGGAGCACTGTTTTTCAAATACCTCCTAGGATATCAAATTTGGCCAATCCCAAGAGAGGAACTCTGGCTATGAGCCCCACAGTAAGCTCCAGAGATCTTCTTAGAGGAAGGCCTGAAAAAAAAGCATCTTTACACAAACCTGCAGTCACTGGCCAAATTCTTCTGTTGTATTCTTTTTTGGAGTTCAGATGGGAAGGCTCCTTTTCTAACAGCTACCCTATAATGAAAAGAAAATGTTTATTTGTGATCCTACCTTTGGCAATCCAGGAGACCAGTTCATCCATTCTGGCATGTATCTTGTTCCCTAGGAGGGGGAAAAAAAAGCAGCAGTGGGCACATGGGTTGATAGCAGAGTTATTACTGACTGAATTTCATTGTAATATTGCAAGATTAATTATATTTCTCTATAGTAATAACAAACAATTGAAAATGTAATAAAAACAAGTTTTTTTTTTAAGTATATAAAAATCTTAAAAGCCTTATTTAGGAACAACTTTAATAGAAAATGCAAAATATCTGTACAGTGAAAATAATAAACTGGGTGGTACAAATAGTTAACATGCTCAACTGCTAAGTGAAATGTTGGAAGCTTGAGTCCAACCAGCATTGCCCCAGAGAAACGTCCCTAGCAATCTAGTTCTGAAAAATGAACTGTTTGAAAGCCTTATGGAACACAGTTCTACTCTGACATGAGTGGTTTCACCATGAGTCAGAGTTGCAGAGTGACCGGATAATAAATAGCAGTGGAATTAGTTAAAAAACAAAAACAAAACAAAACAAAAAAACCTACTACTGTCTGGTCGATTGAACTCATAGTGACCCCTCCTTGAGTTTCTGAGGTGGCATCACTACGGAAGTGGATTTCCCAGTCTTCCTTCCAAGGAGTGGCTGGTGGGTTTGAACCACCAGTCTTCCGGTTAGCAGTCCAATGCCTTAGGCACTACACCACTTGTACTAGTAAAACCTGTAAATCAAAATTCATTTGAAAAATGTATCAAACTTAAAAAAAAAAAAAAGGACATGGCTAAAATACAAGGTTTAGTGATAACCAAACACTTGCATGACAGAAGTTATAAATTAATACAAGGAAATGATTACTAAAAACTCAGGATCTTACTCACTTCAGGAAAATTGGAAAGGTTTTGCCAGAATTAAGGCATTTGTGGGGCTTCTTGGGTGGCTGCCAGTATTTCTTGATCCAAATGGTCAAGTGTTAATAAAGACATTAGTCTCATAATAATTAGTTAAGCTAATTTTCTCTCTATATATATAGATCTTATTTTATAATAAGTAAAATGATATATAAATAAATTTATAATTAAACTAAATAAACAGAGGAATCTACTTTACATGGCATGTTGAAGGAAGGCCTCATGTATGACATTTAAGATGAAATAGAATATAATGATGAAAAGGACCCAGACTTATGAAGAATATGGACAAATAGGGATAAATACATGTAGGGAAACTGAAATTGGCCATTATTGCATGATGAACTGGAGGAAAGCTGATTGAAATTAAGTTGGAGATGAAAGCGTGTGGTACATCATGCAAAGGCTTCTAGATTAAAATAAGAGTGTTATTTGACATGAAAAAAATAAACTACTAAAGAGTTATAACCAGCAGAGAAATATTTCCAATGGAAAATTTAAAGAGATTTCTTAGCTATTGTTTAGGAACCCAACAGAATACAGAAATTATCAAACAATATCATTAATATTAAACTAAAGTAAAATTATACTGAAGATCCTTAAAAAAATATTACCTCTATAGGGAATGGCCAGATATTCCAGCCAGATTCAGAAGAGAATATGGAATGAGGGATATCATTGTCAATATCAGATGGATCTTGGCTGAAAGCAGAGAATATCTGATGTTCACCTATATTTTATTGATTATGCAAGGACATTTAACTGTGTGGATCATAACAAATTGTGGATAATGTTGTGAAGAATGGTATTCCAGAACACTCAATGGTGTTCATGAGGAACCTGTACATAGACCAAGAGGCAGTCATTCAAAGAGAATAAGCAGATACCACATGCTTTAAAATCAGGAAAGATGTGTGTCAAGGTTTGTCCTTTCACTGTACTTATTCAGTCTGTATGCTGAGCATATAATCTGAGAAACTGGAGTGTATATGGAAGAAAGTGGCATCAGGATTGAAGGAAGACTCATAGACAGCTTGTGATAACAGATGACACAACTTGGCTTGCTGAAAGTGAAGAGAACTTGAAGCACTTACTGATAAAGATCAAAGACTACAGTCTTCACTATGGATTGCATTTCAGCATACAGAAAACAAAAATCTTCACAAGTGAACCAATAAACAACATCATGATAAATGGAGAAAGTATTGCTGTTAAGGATTTAATTTTATTTGGATCCACAATCAATGCCCATGGAAGCATCAATCAAGTAATCAAATGACTTACTTTAGGCAAATCTGCTATAAAAGATATCTTTAAAGTGTTAAAAAAAATATGTCACTTTGAGGACTAGAGTGTGCTGAATGAATCTAGGGTGTTTTCAATCCCTTCTTATATATGTGAAAGCTGAAAAATGAATAAAGAAGACTGAAGAAGAATTGATGCATTTGAATTATAGTATTGGCAAAGAATATTGATTATACAATGGACTGCCAGAAGAACAAGTCTTTCTTAAAGAATGTACAAGCACAATGCTCATTAAAAGCAAGGATGATGAGATTTCTCATATATTATGGGCATGTTATCAGGGGAGAACAGTCCCTGGAGAAAGATAACATACTTAGTAAATTAGAGGGTAGGTAAAAAAGAGGAGGATCCTCAGTGAAATGGATTGACACAGTGGTTGTAGCAAAGGGCTCAAAAATAACGATGATTGTGAGGATGGTGAAGGACTTGGCAGTGTTTCATTGTGTTTTGTCACTATGAGTCAGAATTGACTTCACAGCACCTAACAACAACAAAACAGGGTAGATATTTTATTAGAGTGAATAAGAATGGACATAAGCAGACATATTGGTATGATAGTCAAGTGGTCCAGAATAGATAACTTGTACTTGGATGGTGGCATTGAACATATTGTTGTTAGGTATGATAAAGATTGTTAACACTCATAGTGAACAAAACACTGCCCTGTCTTAGACCATCCTCACATTGTTGCTAAATTTGAGCTTATTGTTGCAGCCACTGTGTTAATCCATGTCTTTGAGAGTCTTCTTCTTTTTTTTAATCAAGCATGATGTCTTTCTTCAGGGATTGGTCTCTCTTGATAACATATCTAACATACATGAAATGAAGTCTTGCTGTTGTCACTTCTAAAGATCATTCTGGCTGCACTTATTCAAGACAGATTTGTATTTTCTTCTAGAAGTCCATGGCATATTCAATATTCTTTGACAATACCATCATTCAAATTCATCGATATTTTTTCAAGCTTCCTTACTCATTTTCCAGTTTTTGCATGCATATGAGGTGATTGAAAATATCATGGCTTGGGTCAGGTGCATCTTAGTCCTTGAAGTTTTATCTTGGCTTTTTAATACTTTAAAGAAATCTTTTGGAGATTTTCCCAATGTAACATGTCATTTAATTTCTTGACTGCTGCTTCCAGGGGTGTTGATTTGGATGTTAAATGAAAGGAAATCCTAGACAACTCTAATATTTTCTCCATTTACCATGAGGCTGATAATGGGCAGTGAAGATAAAGAGAAGCAAGTATGTTGAAGGTGTTTGTTTAAGGGTCCACAGGGAATGTGAATTCAAGACTTCTGAGTAAATAATGATGCCATAAATCAAAATGGGGTAGATTAGGGAAAGAAAGAGTTTTGAAAAGGAGAATGCACAGATATTTTTGTTATTGGTGTTTTTAGGTACAATCAAGTTGGCCACCAACTCATGATGACACTATGTACAATGGAATGAAATAGTTTTGGGTCCTGTGTCATCCCCATGATCACTTGCAGATAAGACCACAGTGATCTATAGAATTTTCTTTGATTTCCAGCAGTGGATCTCCAAGCTTTTCTTACTAGCCTATCATACACTAAAAGTTCTCTGAAACTTGTTCAACATTGTAGCAGCATGCACACTTCCACTGACAGGTGGTGGCCATGCATGATGTACATTGCCTAAGAATTGAACCTTTTTCTCTTGCATGGAAGGTGAGAATTCTTCTAAACCAAAAATTTCTCCATATATTTAATTTTATGCATTGAAAAATAACACTCCTTCCAAAGTCCTAGAAGCTTATCTCTATTCAGTACTCTCCCATTGCACCCTAGAAAAAGTGTTTATCATCTTGCCCATTAATTCTCACTTCCCATATTAATTTTTGATCCAGCCACACTGTTCCTGATCCATTCCCTGGCCACCTCCACTAACATTGTCTTTTCCTATGTAGGAGCTACCAGTTATGTCTATACATGTCTCTAGTATAATTTTATCATATTATGTTTATTAATTTTCAATGAAGAGAAGACTATAGCCTTGGTTCATATTTCTATTCTTACTCTTAGCACAATGCATGAGGATCCAGCATTGAATAAAATCTTGGTTCATATTTCTATTCTTACTCTTGGAACAGTGCATGAGGATCCAGCATTGAATAACTATTTAATAAATATCTCTTTTGAAACAAATTCAATCAATTCATACTTTTGTAAAATTTGAGAAAAAAATTATACTTAAGCTATTTTTATAATGATGTGTAGGAATTGAATTCACCAAGTATATATGGATCACATACTATGTGCCAGAGTTAAATGTCAGGAATATAAAAACTAATACAACATGGTACTCTCCTGAATGTACTCCCAGTCAAGTTGAAGTATGACATTTGAAGAAGTAAGTCAAATGAATATCGTAAATGTCATAATGTAATTAGGAACAAAGTAATAAAGGAAGGCAAATGAAAGACAAAATTAGTCTATCCAGTGGGTTTTCCATAAAAAGTCACCTTTGATACAAGTATGGTTCAACATTAGAAAAACAATCAATGTCATCCACTACATACATAAAGCAAAGAAAAGAATCACATGATCATATCAATTGATGAAGAAAAGGTATTTGATAAAATCCAACACCCAATCGTGATAAAAACTGTCAGCAAAATTGGAAGAGAAGGGACATTCTTCAATATAATAAAGGGCATATGCAAAACCACAGCCAACAATATTCTCAATGGGGAGAGACTGAAACCATTATCCTTGTGAACAGGAACCAAGACAAGGATGCACTCTACAACCACTTCTAATCAACATTATGTTGGAAGTCCTAGCCAGGGTGTTCTGGTTACCTAGTGCTGCTCTGTCAGGAATATACCACAAATGGGCTGGCCTTAAAAAACAGGAGTTTATTCTCTTACAATTTGGAGGATTTAAGTGCAAGTACAAAAAGCCAGGCTCTAGGGACTGGGTGAAAGCCCCTTAGCCTCGGGCATCAGCTCTGCCTCCAGCTCCTGGCCCATTGAAGCTAGAGGCTTTTCTTTACTCAAAGAGCTACAGGCAGGTGAGGCTGCCAAGCCCAAGTTTGACAAGTAAAAAGGCACAGTCCTAATATTACCAAATCACACGGCAGGCCATTAATTCAAGTCTATTGTAAATCCGAAGGTTGTCAGAGCATGGCAGGCTGCTGAACAATGACTCAGCTACATGCAGGGTTCAAGGAGCCATAAACTAGAGACCATTTCCAAAGCTGTGTCTTATATATTGGAAGCAGACACATACCAAAAAGCAGATAATCAGCCTCTCCCAGTAGATGCCACCATGGAGTTGATCACCAGTCTTATCATGGGGAATACTATATCCAGCAGCCCAACCACTCAACAAGGCCCAGCCATGTTGACACAAAAATGTAACACTACACAGTGTAATCAGGCAAGAAAGGCAAATCAAAGGCATCCAAATTGGTAAGGAAGAACTCAAACTATCACTATTTGCTAATGATATGATCCTATACCTAGGAAATCCAAGAGATTCAGTCAAAAATCTACTGGAACTAATTGAGAGATTTAGCATCATGGCAGGATACAAGATCAACATCGAAAAATCTGTTGGATTCCTCTACACCAGCAAAGAGGTCTCTGAAAAGGAAATAAGGAAATCAATACCATTTACATTAGCTACCAAAAAAATAAAATATTTTGGAATCAAACTTTCCAGGGTCACAAAACACCTGTAAAAATAAAATTGTAAAAGACTACTCCAGGAAATCATAAGACAGCTACATAAATGGAGGAACATAACATGCATGTGGATAGGAAGATTGAACATTGTGAAAATGTTAATTCTACAAAAAAACAATCTATACATTCAAGAAAATCCCAAGCCAGATCCCACTAACAGTCTTTAAGGATATAGAAAAACCAATCATCAATGTTATATGGAAAGGAAACAGACCTCACAGAAGCAACGCATTATTGAAGAAGAAGAACAGAATAGGCGATCTCACTGTCCAGAATCTTAAAACCTACTCTACAGCCACAGTAGTCAAGACTTCCTGGTATTGGTACAACAACAGACACATAGACCAATGGAATAGAATTGAGAACCCAAAAATAAGTCCATCGACCTATAGTCACCTGATCTTTGACAAAGGGTTAAAAGCCATTAAATGTGGAAGAGATTGTTTGTTTAATAAATGGTGCTGGCAAAACTGGATATCCATTTGTAGAAAAATGAAACAAGATCTATCTATACCTCACACCATACACAAAAACTAACTCCAGTTTGATCAAAGACTTAAATGTGAAACCTAAAACTATAAAGTTCCTCAAGGAAAAACTAAGGGCAAATTTAGGGACTCTAATATTTGGCATAAATAGACTATCAAACATAACCCAAAATGCACAAACAGCAGAAGATAAACTAGATGATTGGGACCTCTTAAAAATTAAATTTCTATGTGCTTCCAAAGACTTCTCCAAAAGAGTCAAAAGACAATGTACAGATTGGGAAAAAAATATTCAGCAATGACATATCTGACAAGGGACTTATCCCTAGAATTTATAGAAAACTCCAACACCTCAATAACAAAAAGACAAATAATCCAATTATAGAAGGGCAGAAGACATGAATAGACACTTCACCAAAGAGGATATTCAGGTGGCTAAAAAACAGATGAAGAAATGCTCACAAACATTAGCCATTAGAGTTGAAAATCAAAACAAGAATGAAATACCATCTTGCCCCAGCACTAGTAGTGAAGTTCACTACAGAAAATAGCAAATGCTGGTGAGGATGTGGAGAGATTGGGACTATCATACACTGCTGGTGGGACTGTCAAATGATACAACCACTGTGGAAAATAGTATGGTGATTCCTTGAAAAGTTGGAATTAGAAATACCATGTGACCCAGCAATTCTGTTACTAAGTATATATCCTAAAGAAATGAGAGCCAGGATAAGAACAGATATATGCATACCCATGTTCATTGCAGCGCTATATACAATAGCCAAAAGATGGAAACAACCTAGATGTCCATCAACAGAAGAATGGGTACCAATCTATGGTACATACACACAATGGAATATGATGCAACCCTAAAGAATAATGTAGAATCATCAAAACACTGCATAATGTGGTGAGTGAAATAAGTCAATCACAGAAGGACACATATTGTATTAGTCCATTATTGTAAAATGTCAAGGAAAAGTTTCCATATTGAAGAAATTTTCTTTTTGGTTACCAGGGGTAGGAGGGGAGGGGAGGAAACACTGTTAGATAGGTAGAGACATGTATTGATTTGGGCAATGTACCAAGTGTGAGTGATCAATATGCTGGCATTGAGGAAGAGGAAGACACAGAGAGTGCATGTGAGGTACAGACAACAAAAATGAACCCTTTTCCACATATGGTACTGGGTTGTCAGTGGAGGAAAACATTGATATATGAGTGGATAGATTGGTGGACAGGCTGAACTATTAGGTATGTCTATGCAGGGGGAAGGGAGCTTTGGTAATGTAGTGCCTAAGGCACCTGATTGCTAACCAGAAGGCTGGTGGTTCAAACCCACTAGCCACTCCTCGGAAGGAAGGTTAAGCAATCTACTTCCATAGTGATAATGCCTCAGAAACCCAAAGAGGGGTCGCTATGAGTCGGGTCCGACTCAACAACACATAACAACAACAACAACATGAAGGGGGAAGTGTGTCCAAGATCATGTGCAGGGTTGGCATATTAGTGTATTAGTATGTTCCATAAGAATTCCCAGATATACAGTAGAGCTGACAAGAGACAAAGTTGTAGTCACTTATGGGCTACACCCAGCTATCGAGAGGGCGCAAGTAGTTGGACCTATGTGTTTGGAACCATAGTTGCAGGCAACATCAAGTTCAATTGGCATAACATGCTACATAAAAGATTATTCCACATCCTACTTTGGCGAGTAGCAACTGGGATCTTAAAAGCTTGTAAGTGGCCATCTAGATGTAATGATGGGTCTCTCCTTGTCCAGAGCAAAGAAGAATGAAGAAAACCAAAGATGAATGGAAAAAATTAGTCTGAATGACTGGTACAGCATTTGATCCTCAGCCTATATAACTATGAGACCAGAAGAATTTGATAGTGCCCAGCTACCACTGTCAACCACTTTGAGGGGAATCTAGGTGGGAGATACTGGATAGAGTGGGAGAACAATTTGTAATAAAACTCAAAATCATTAAACAAACAAACCAAAAAAAGTACCACGTTTGCTGCCCTGAGAGAACCTGATGGAATCCCTGAGCCTATGCCCCTAGCTGCCCTTCAGGTCTGGAATTGAACCCACTCCTGTAGCTTCCAGCCAAACAAAAGACAGGCATAAGAGCTCAACATTTACATTAGGTAGATATACTCCTTGGAGAGATCAGTCATGGGAGAATAGAAGGGCTATGTATGCACAGGCAGATGTCTTAGGGAGCAGGAGTACATGTGAATGAAGGACACAGGGAAGAGGTAACTATGGGGAGGAAGTGAGAAGGGAGCTGTTGCATTGTGGGAAATTGTAGTCAATCCCATGAGACAAAGTATATGTGAGCTGCTGTATGGAAAGTGAATTTGCTCTGTAAACTTTCACCCAAATCACAATAAAAATTAAAAAAATAAATAAATAAATAAAGACACTGTTGATGTGGTCTGTGAATTGGAAATGCTGTTGTTGTTATGTGCTGCTGAGTTGTCTCCAAGTCATAGCTACCCTATACACAACAGAACAAAACACTGCCTGGTCCTGTGCCAGCATGACGATCCCTACTGTACCTGAGCCCAATGCTGCATCCACTGTTTCAGGCCATCTCATTAATGGTCTTCCCATCTTTTGCTGACACTCCACTTTACCAAGCATGACATCCTTCTCCAGAGAATGGTCCCTTTTCACAACAAGACCAAAGTAGGTGAGATGAAGTCTGGCCATTCTCCCTTCCAAGAAGCATTCTGCCTGCACTTCTTGCAGGACAGATTTGTTAGTTCTTTTAGTAGTTCACAGTACTTTCAGCATTCTTCACCAACATCACCACTCAAAAGCATCAACTCTTCTTTAGACTTCCTTTTTCATTGTCCAGCTCTTATATCCATATGAGGCAACTGTAAATACCATGGCTTGGGTTAAAAAACACAAACCAAACTCACTGCTGTGGAGTCAATTCCAACTCACACTGATCCCTCCTTGGGTTTCTGACGTGGTGTCTCTAAGGAAGTATATTGCCCAGTCTTCCTTCTGAGGAGTGGCTGGTGGGTTTGAACTGCCAGCCTTCTGGTTAGAATTAGCATTCAAATCCCTTAGGCACTATGCCACCAGAGCTCCCATGGCTTGAGTTAGGTGCATTTTAGTCTTCCAGGAGATATCTTTGCTCTTCAGCACTTGAATGAGGTCTTTTGCAACAGATTTGCCCAATGCCATATGTCTTTTGATGTCTTGTCTACTTCTTCCATTGGTGTTGACTGTAGAACCAAGTAATATGAAGCCTTTGACAATGTCAATCTTTTCTCCATTTATCATGATATTGCTTATTGGTCTAGTTGTGAGGATTTTTATTTTCTTTATATTGAGGTGTAATCCATACTGCAGACAGTAGTCTTTAATCTTCATCAGTAAGTGCTCCAAGTCACACTGACTTTCAGCAAACAAAGTCGTGTTATCTGTGTATCTCAGGTTGTCAATGACTCTTCCTCCAATCCTGATGCCACATTCTTCTTCATATATTCCAGCTCCTTGGATTATTTGCTCAGCATACTGATTGAATAAATATGGTGAAATGACATAACCCTGATGTACTCCCTTCCTGACTTTAAACCATGCAGTATCACCTTGTTCTGTTCTGAAGACAGCCTCCTGCTCTATGTAAAGTTTCCTCATGAGTATAATTAAGTGTTCTAGAATTCCCATTCTCAATGTTATGCACAATTTGTTGTGATCCACACAATTGAATGCCTTTGCTTACTCAATAAATACAAGTAAACATCTTTCTGGTATTCTTTGCTTTGAGTGAGCCAAATCTATCTGATATCAGCTATGATATCCCTCACAACACATCTCCTTTTGAATCTAGCTTGCATTTCTGGAAGTTCTCTGCCAATATACTCCTGCAACTGTTTTTAAATTATCTTCAGTAAGATTTTACTTGCATGTGATATCAACAATATTGTTCAAAAATTTCCACATTATGTGGGAATTGGAAATAGAATCATTTTATTGAGCACTTTAAAATAACATTTTTGATTACATCCATAAAATTAAAATGTCTTGTCCCCTTTCAGTTCTGAAATGTGTTCACTGTGTTTTCCTTGCATTCACCCTTGTTTGTGTATACTTGTGAGTTGCAGGAAGCTTATTTGGACCACTAGCCACTTATGCTCATTCATATCCTTTCTGATTGCCTCAGAGAATGCAGCATGGACAGGAAGAATCCTCAATGAGCTCCAATATTTTTATAGTAATTAATGCAGCATTTGTGGTTCAGTGGTAGAATTCTCACCTTCTATGAGGCACACCAAGGTTCAACTCCCAGCAAATACATCTATGATGTAGTAAATTACATAGTGTGGCCTTTCTAGCCATAAGTCTTTGTAAACTCCATGGTGAAATTTTCCATAAGCACTTGAGTAGCTCTTGATTATTAAAGTTATCCACTTGGGTTTTTCTGTTGAGAGTGAAATGAAGCAATCTTCTGGGAAGTTTTCTCTTTCTCTGGTGTACAGAATTCTGATGTTGAGATTGGTTAGTTTAGCCACTTTGCCAGGCTCAAAAGGAGCTCTTGTAGAGAGGCAGAAGGAGTCTCTCTGACTGCTGGTTGAGAAAGATGTGCTGCTGAGAGAAATGTCCTCCTGAGAGACATGCACTTACTGAGAGAGAGAGATGAGAGACACACACTGCTGAGAGAGAGACTGCTGGCTCCTAAATGAGACAGCTTGCTGCAAGAGACTGAGTGCACTTCTGAACTTTAACTGTAGCCTGTTGCTTCTCTATTAAACCCCATAATCTGTGAATTCTGTGTGGCCAGTTCAGTGAATTATTGAACCCAGCAGAGAGGTCATGGGTGGTGCAGGAGGTGTGGTTGGTGTCAGGGTTGGTGCAAGGGCTGTGGGGGAGACAGCATGTCTGGCCTCAGAGGAATAGCCCTTGGGCTACTAATGGAGATTCTGTCTTCCTCTTATGGGGTTAGAGGAGGTCAGAAGACACTGCCTCTTTGTCCCTTTAGCAACATCTCCTCCATAGTGATCTGTGGAGACTTACTTGTTGCTATGGTGCTGAGGAATATTCAGCATAGGTTACAGCCTAAGACAAATTAGGGAGAAAAACCTAGTGATTTACTTCCTAAAAAATAGTTCAATGAAAATCCTGTGGATTTCAACTGGTTGTCATGAGTCTGGGCCACTCACTGGCAACTAAGAACATCTATGGCAATTGGCTACAGTACCTTGCACAAATCACTGCTCTTTGTGATTCCCCAGTTTCTTCATCTGCAAAATGAAAGCCATGGACTGAATCTCTACTACACTTTGTGGTATCAAACTTCTGTAAAATGGTGGTTATGAAGACTAAAAACAAAAAACCCACTGCCATCAAGTCAATTCTAACCCATAGCACCACCCATTGGGTTTCCCAGGCTGTTAATCTTTATGTAAATAAATTGTTTCATCTTCTTCCCTCAAAGCAGCTTATAGGTTTGAATTCCTGACCTTCTGGTTATCAAACAAATGCCTTACTTATTACACCACCAGAGTTACTTTTTGAAGACTATATCTTAGGAAATATAGATAAATATTTATTAGAGGAGATGGGTAAAGAAATAGAGTATAAAGTTGTATATAAACTATGCTTGCTTTCATAATTAAGAAAATGCATAGAGCTTACACATAGAAGGAAATCAATAAAGATAAAAGAAAATTTGGATATAGGTGATCAATAAAAACAGTTGTCATTAAGTGCACTGACTTGTCAAATTATGTCAAGATAGAACTGTACTCCATAGTGTTTTTGAATGACTGCTATCTCTAAATTAGATCTCCAAGCCTTTCTTCTGAGGAAACTCTAGTTGGAAGCAAACCACCAAAGTTTCAGTAAGCAGTTGAAAGCATGAAAAATTTCTACCACTTGGGAACTTCACACAAGTGATAAACCAAAAAACCAAACACACTGCCATCGAGTCGATTCAAGCAATAATTTTTCTTCTTATTTTCAATTACAAAAAGTTCTTTGTAATGTGTGATATCACATTACAAAAATAAAATTTTAAGAAAAGCTTACATTGTTTTATAAAATTTTATAAATCAATATTTTTGCATATTTTCATTTTTACTAATATTTTAAAAGAAGGTATTACAGAAATTCAACCCACCATACAAAAACCTTTCTAGATTTGTTAAGAAGGGTGGTCTGATCAGAAAAAGTGCAACTGCAGCTATTTTTTGCCTTGCTGATATGAAAGGCAATAAACAAACCCAATTGGGAAACCATTATCATGTGGTCTGAAATCGCTTCCTAATAAGAAAGACTTTCTACCAATTTGAATGTATACTGACTGTTTGAATTGGAGCTCAGCAGCGTCAGTCAGAGTATGATAATAACATACTTGTAGCCTTTAATCTTCAGAGCCAGTATTGCCTACTCCTGCCTTCACTCAAGAGGGTTTCCTCTACATACTTTCTGTATATGTATCACAGTGCCCTGGATTCTAACATGTAGTGAATTCTCCAATACATTAGCTTATACACAACTTGCTTGGAGAAAAACTTGCTGACATCTTTTAAAATGGACACTAGGAAGAAGAAAACAAGCAGGAAATTGCCCTACAAATGTAGACTCTGAAGCCTAAAGGGAATTATATTTCCACTTATAAAGCAGAAAAGACTGACTAGCTCTGTGAAAGCATAACAGGTGTTTTCCCAGGCTAGATCAGTAGGTGGATATGATAGGTTTATAAATGCAGTATAAAATAAAAGTGTTTGCATCCCATCCCTTCAGCCAGGTTGCTAGCTCTCCCTTCTGAGTCATGCAGAACTCTAAGCTGAACTACTCCCATCAGTCTGTCAGTTTGTTGTATTGTGGTGGCTAGCATGTTGCTGTGATGCTGAACACTATGCAATCAACATTTCAAATATCAGAAGGGTCACCCAAGGTTGACAGGTTTCAGTGGAACTTCCAGATTAAGACAAACTAGGAATAAAGGCCTGGTGGTCTACTGTAAATATTAGCCAATTAAAACTCTCTGGACATGTCATCAGGAGGGAACAATTGCTAGAAGAAGACATTGTGTTTGGTGATGTAGAAGGCAAGACAGAGCAAGGTAGATCCTCAGTGAAAAGTATTGGCACAATAGCTGCAATAATGGACTCAAGCTTGCTGATGACTGTGAGGAGGACACAGGACCAGGCAATGTTTTGTTCTGTTGTACATAGTTCACCATGATTCAGAGTAGACTTGACAGCAGCTATCTATCTATCTATCTATCTATCTATCTATCTATCTATCTATCTATTTTATCTATCTATGATGAATTCAGACATGCATTATCATAATCTTTGCCAGCAGAAATCACAAGATCTCATGCTGTTGAACATCACAGTGTGCTTCATGAGCAGAGCATGCACCATAGCTGATTTTAGGTGGTCACCAGCAGTCCTAGTAGTAATAGACACTGGGTTTTGTATTTGTTAGAACAGATCCAATATTGGTTTCAACTGTGATGCTCTATACTAGTCAGCGGCCTTTTAACCCATGTGATGTTTTCCTGGCAGTGACTTTCTTGTCCTTGATCTAGAAAAGGAATGGAATGAAGAGGGCTGAAAAGACCCATTTCATAGACAAAAGCTTCAAACGCTTCTGCTTCCCTTCCACTCACTAGGCGTTGACAGCCTCTCTTTTCCTCCTCATTCCCATACTCCTGCCAATTCTAGACATACTATAGTGCCATACGGACATATAAGAAACAGGTTCTCTTCTCCTAGCCCTGCATGCGTTAGGAAGCCCCTACTGTGTTCATGAAATTATTCTAGGCACAGAGAATAAAAAGATAAAGTAGAAAACATGGTCCATATCCTCAGTGAATTCCTATTTTAATGCAGAAAACAAGCAAATCAAGGGTTAAGAAGTGAGAGAGGCACCAAAACCTGCTTTATCCTAACTTCAAGGTTCCAGCATATGCAAAGGCCCATTACAACAGTTTGTTCTTGAATTTGTGTCATTATAAAATAAGGTTTTTTTTTTTAAGTTGTTGAGTAAGCAAAATAATTTTTATTACCAAAAAATAAAAAAATAATACATTGTGCTAAATGCAATGGATATCAGACCAATGCTGAAGATCATTTGTTTTCTGTATATCCAATGTTTTTCATCATCACCTTAACAATTTAAAGTTTTAAGACTTAGACATTTGCTTTTCACTAATATGTATAATAAAGAAAGCAAAAAAAACTATTGTAACTGCACAACCACAACTGCAGAAGATACTGAAATTGTTAGAGATGAAAAAAGAGTGGCAAAGTATACCATTGCATAATGGTTTACTTAGAATGATGAAGGAAAGTCTGAATTCAACACTTGAAGGGTAGTTTAAGGGGACAGTGTGTGTAGAATCAATATGTTGAAATACAAAAGTCCAGAAAACTACAGTATAGCTGAATATCTGTGAGAACAGAGCATACCTCATGTGTTAGTTAACATTATGTGTCAACTTGACTGAGCCTGGTTTTGAGTAACTATGTAGCTGGATAAAGTTGGTAATCAACTCCATAATGGAAACTAATGGAGCAGCTAAGTTGTTGCCTCAAGGATATGATCTTCTTCCAGTATATAAGACGAAGCTTTGAGAAAGGTCTCTGCAGTTTTTTGGCATGCTGGGACCCTGCATATAGCCAAGTCTTCATTCAGCAGCCTGGCATGCCCTGCTTATCTTGGGACTTATTCTGGACTTGAACCAGTGGCCTGCCATGTTGCTTGATAATGTTGGTACTGTGCCTTTTACTTGTCAACCTTGGGTGTGTCAGCCTCAGCAGCCAGTAGCTACCTGAGTTAACAAAAGCTTCCAGCTCCTTTGGGCTGAGAGCAAGAGGTAGAGTTGAAGCCCAAGGTCAAGGGGCTTTCACTGAGCCCCTAGAGCTTCGTACTTTTAAATCAGACTCCTAACCCCCTAAACTGTAAGAGAATAAATCCCTGTTTTTGTTTTTGTTTTTTCTTTTTACCTGTTAAAGCAGAACAAGAGAACGAAGACACCTGATAATTCTATTATTAGTTTTAAATATGATGCTTGTAATTCTGTTTTGGTAGAGTATAAATTTTTGAAAATAAAATTTTGGAATATTGTTCAAGAACGAATTGTTCTTGAAAAGAATAATGATATAATTTTTATAGGTAATCTTAATAAGAATATATATCTTACATTATATTTTATAAATTTACATACTTGCATATGTTTCTTGGTCATTTTTTGTTTGTTTTCTTGGTATAGATGTTGTAATTTTGTCTTTAAATTTATTTTTTGATTTTCTTTTTTTAGATTTTATCACTGATTATTTCTATAAACAGGAAGGTAGTTGGTTTTTCTGTGCTTCATTTATAAGTTGATTCCTTACTAAAATTTATTAATGTGTTTAATTCTTTTTGGCAAATTTTGCTCTTGATCTTCCATTGCAGAGTCATATTATCTGCAAATAATGATGAGTCTTTATTTCCTTTCCAATTATGTTATTCCATTTCATTATACTTTGCAAATTGGATTTGATTTGACTATACAGAAACCCTTTGTCTTGACTTTCACTGTTGTTGTTGTTGTTAAGTGCCGTTGAGTCATTTCCGACTCATAGCGACCCCATGCACAGCAGAACGAAACACTGCCCGATCCTGTGTCAGTCCCACAATCCCTGCTATACTTGAGCCCATCATTGCAGCCACCGTGTCAATCCATCTTGTTGAAGGCCTCCCCCACTTTCACTGACCCTCCACCCTACCAAGCATGAGATCCTTCTCCAGGGAATGGTCCCTTCTTACAACATGACCAAAATAGGTGAGACAAAGTCTGACCATTCTTGCTTCCAAGGAGCATTCCGGCTGCACTTCCTCCAGGATAGATCTGTTAGTTCTTTTAGCAGTCCATGGTACTTTCAGCATTCCTCGCCAGCACCACAACTCAAAAGCATCAACTCTTTTCACTAATAACTATAAATTTCCTCGAAATTTTGGTGGACCAAGAGACCAAAGAATGAGGCTGGAAACTCCAGGCTTACTGTAAAGGACTTTATTAAGGTTCTTAGTGATCAAGATGCATCCTTGGTGGCAGGAAGACAAGTTCACTTTCCATACCCTCTAATTGAAGGCAAGGAAATAGCCAAAGAAGTAGGCATAGCAGTAAAATATAGAGATTTAGTGACTACTGTAAAAAATTTCTTATGCCAATGTCCAAGTATCTATCTACCACATGATCCTGGTGACATACATAAAGGAACACAGCCATTGATGGACAGGCAGTAGATTTTACAGGCAAAGTTTTCCCAGCAGAGTGAATCAAAGTGCTACCTGAGGCTTTGTGGCTGATAAATTTGGCTCCCACTGGGATCTTAACAACGTATGTCAGAGTAGACACAAAGTGACCCTCCAACAATGGTATGAGAGATGTCACAAGCTGTAAAGGCATGTCCACCAAGATTATAGCTGGAGTAAACCATAACTACATAGTCTTCTCAACCCCTCAGGAGCCAACATTAGAAAGTGGAGACATCTGTCGGTGCTTGCCATAAGTTACCCCTCTGGGGTGGATTTATTACTTTGCTCCTTTGGATGTGGAAGAACTGACAAGTCTACCACAGGAACCCATCATCCTACTACATGAAAGGCTTCAATAGTAACTCTTCACATATACTGGGACAACAGATTTACACAAAATACAGATGGCTTTCCTTTCAGGTAACCTCTTGACAGCATGTATAATATACTCAGCCAGGGAAAATGCTAAAGGCAGTCACTGTTCATGTCAGCTGAGAGGAAGCCACTAGCTTGATCCTAAAAGAAGGAAAATAATTAGTTATTTTGGTACCTACTAAGCACCTGTCTTCCCAACTGTACATGTTTCCTATTCTACTCTCTTCACTTCAGGGCTGCCAATGTCTTCCTAGTCAGATTCCTAACAACCGTAATATGGCAAATTGTGGCAGTGTGTATTTATCTCTGAAGCAGCACCAAAAATCTCTATTGTTGCCTCTTTCAGATGAAAGTGAAATGATTCTGAGTAGATAGAGACAGAGGGATGCCAAAATATGCATGAACCCAGTGTAACACAGCCTGATATACTCTCAGGTCTCAACTATGTGTTTCTAACAATGACTTTGTTAAATTCTCTATAATCCACAATAATATGCCAGGACTCTTCTGGTTTCTTCACAGGCCATAAAGAAGATGCTTTTTAAAAACTGTTCAGTTCTGAAATGGTTTCAGTGATATTCTTATGTCTTCCATGAGGCATGTATTGCCTGATTTTCACCACTCTTTGAGGTGGGGGTTGTATCACTAGTTCCCCCTTAGGACTACTTTCACCACCTACATCTACAGGGGGAATTCTCCTAAGGAGGTAGTTAAGGCCAATACCATCCACCTTTTGAGTGTACTCTAATTTTGGGAAATATAAACTTGATATGACTTAAAGGGAGTACATCCTATTTGCAAGGTCAGGAATGCCTGATATATGTGAATAGACTTTTTCCTGTACCCATCAACTGCCAAAGGGAACTTTGAAACTCATTGTTTCCAAAGATAAGGATGCATTCTAATCAACTAGAGCAAGATTGTTGCTTGTTTACATTTGACCACTGTATTGTGACCTCTACATGAAGCCTCTGATCCACCTGCAGTGCCCCATCCTGAGGGTGACTTTAGTTCCATCCCAATGTCCACCTAGAGGCAAGAGCACTTTCACCTTTGGGGCAGTGAGACACAGAGGACAATATTGTTGCTCTGGCTTCAGATACCTCTAAAGGCTGATCAAAATCTCAGTCAGTTGCTTATCTGTCTTTCTGATTATCATCTGATCAAGCACTAAGCCACCCACACCTGCTCAGTGGGTTAATCTCAAGATGTATTCAGATGATCATCAGCTTTGTTTTTATTTTCCCATGGCTCATAGGCTCTTCTCTCTAGTCCCCTTGCTTTGCATATATTGGCTGTTTTGAGCTGTGACTTGTATGTAGCCTCTTCCAGAGGGTGAGGTCACCTGTACGATCCTTGCTTTCATTTAGAAAGTAAATAGTTTATTGTCTTTTCCTACTGTTGTTGGAGATAAACTTCTTTTTAGTGACTTTGGCTGGGGACACTGATATGGTGCTGCTTTGGGGAAAAGGGGAAGTGTGGAGAGGAAGGAGAGGAAAGTGAAAGGGACAGGCAGGCAGCTTCCTTACACTCCAAATGCAGGGACGTTTGCCCAGTCTGTCCACCTTCTCCTGAAGCTCATTCTCCCTATCCCTTCCTTGCTTTCACTGTCCTAGCAGCCTGAACAAGAGTCAACGGATGGGAGAATGTACTCGGCCCCAAACAAACTCCACTTTTAGAGAGGAGGTGGCAGCAGTGGCTGACTGGCAGATGGCTCACCACTCACTCTCTCCAAACAACCTCCTTCTCCACCTCCATTTTGCAAACCTGCAAGCACGCTTCTCTAGCCACTCACCCTGCTTGTGGAGGTAGCTATTTAAAATGTCAGTTTTTGCTACGCAAGACTGACACATGCTCTTTTATAATTGTAATTCATTTTGCAGTACACTTATACTCTCTTCCACAGTTAATTGGGCTTTGGGGACTAGGCAAACCACTCACAGCAATGGCCACCCCATGGCCACTACCATTCTCCTAGCCTCTTTTCCATACTTATGAAGAAATAAGGAACAAGAGTTTCCAAAAACCACACTATGCTGCTTGATGTTTTTGAGACATTCCTGTACCCATGCAGTGGTCTGCATCCATCAAGATTATAGGCCAGACCTCCCCACATAGAGGTCGCTGGCTAACCCAGGATTTTGTGTGCATATTGGCCCTATGGATGCTTCTCCTCAGCTAGCCATCTTGGCTGGCCTGACAATTTTCTTAACACAGACAAGTAATTCAGTTTGTCTCCAAATATAGAGGGGACTGAGAGATGGAAGGACAAGGCTGGCAGCTCCAGGGTTAAGGTAAAGGACTTTAGTAAGGGGGCTTACTGACCAAAGCAGATCTCTAATGGAAGGAAGACAGATTTATTTTCTCAACTCCGGTGGAAAACAGGGTTTTTTATGGCCACAAGGAACAAAACTGATTCCACCACAGTACTCTGGACCTCCAAGACCATCACAGCAGGTGTAAAGTAAGAGTGACTGAGCAAATGGAAGTAAGCTAGCAGAAAGCAAAAGTGTAGCCATATTTGGTCTTGCAAAGCTAGTTGCCCCAATACCTTTGAAGAGGGGTTTGTTTATAACCTGTGTTACATACCTGCTTAAATGGGAAGGTAATAGGTATTAAAATGATGATTATGGTGTCATTAGGATTAACCAGGGGAGGAGATGGAACACAGGCCACTCCTCACAAGTAGCAAGGTAGGAAGGCAGGATAAAGGAGAGAAAAAGGGCCAGAGGGATAGATAGATCAAGGAGTCAGCCACAGGAATCCAGGTGAGGGGAGCAACCCAGCCCACATCCTAAAGAGGCAAGGCAGGAAAGCAGGGAAATGACAAAAATGGTGAGGGGACTAGGACAGAGCAAGGGATCCAGGTAAGGGGAGGTTGGAGAAGTTCCCAACAGCTAAGGGAGACAGTTTGTCCTACTGTGGTGACATGTTGCTGTGAGTCTTGAGGCTGTACCACTGGTGTTACATACCCAGAGAGGTTCACATGGTGCACAGGTATCAGCCCAGCTTACAGACTGAGACAGACTAGGAAGAAGGAAGAGGCCATCCACTTCTTAAAGAATTGGCCAGGGAAAACCTTACAAATAGCAGAGAGACACTGTCTGATATATTACTGTGCAATTTTATGAGTAGTCTGGAACAATGTCCAAAACAGAGGAGGAAGATGAGTCACTTAGGTTAGAAAGCTCTCAAAATAGAACAGGGAAAGAGTTGCATCATCAGAGTAAAACAAGCTTTACTCATATGGAAGGTAAAGCTTTCGAGACCTCCATTTGCTGACGTGACACCACGCAAATGGAGGAGAAACAGCTGAAAACATCCATTAATCATCAAAACATGGAATGTTCGAAGTATGAATCTAGGAAAATTGGAAGTTGTCAAAAATGAAACAGAACACGTAAAGATTGATATCCTAGGCATTAGTGAGCTGAATTGGACTGGTTTTGGCCATTTTGAATCAGACAACCATATGATCTTCTATGTCAGGAATGACACTTTGAAGAGGAATGGAGTGGCATTCATCATCATAAAGAATGTTTCAAGAACTGTCCTGAAGTATAACCCCATCAGTGATAGGATAATATCCATACACCTTCAAGGAAGACCTGTTAATACGACTATTATTCAAGTTTATGCCCCATCCACCAAAGCCCAAGATGAGGAAATTGAAGATTTTTTATCAACTTCTGCAGTCTGAATTTGACTGAACATGCATTCAACATATGTTAATTATCACTGGTGACTGGAATGCAAAAGTTGGAAATGAAGAATCACTGGTAGTTGGAAAATTTGGCTTTGGTGATAGAAATAATGCTGGAACTCGTATGGTAGAATTTTGCAAGACCAACGACTGGTTCATTTCACACACCTTTTTTCAATAACACAAATGGTAGCTCTATATGTGGACTTTACCAGATGGAACACACAGGAATCAGATTGACTACATCTGTGGCAAGAGGCAGTGGAAAAGCTCAATATCTTCAGCCAAAATCAGTCCAGGAGCTGATTGTGGAACAGACCATCAACTGCTCATATGCAAATTCAACTTGAAGTTAAAGACAATTAAAACAAGTCCACAAGGGCCAAAATATGATCTTGAATATATCCCTCCTGAATGTAGAGACCATCTAAAGAATAGATTTGATGCATTGAACACCAACAACCGAAAGCCAGAAGAATTGTGCAATGACATCAAGAACATTATCTATGAAGAAAGCAAGAGATCACTAAAAAGATGAGAAAAGAAGAGAAGACCAAAATGGATGACAGAAGAGACTCTGAAACTTGCCCTTGAGTGGAGAGTAGCTAAAGCAAATGGAAGAAATGACACGATAAAAGAGCTGAACAGAAAATTTCAAAGAGCAGCTGGAGCAGACAAGGCCAATTACTATAATGAAATGTGCAGAGACTTGTAGTTAGAAAACCAAAAAGGAAGAACCCACTTGGAATTTCTCAAGCTGAAAGAATTGAGGCAAAAATTTGATCCACAAGTTGCAATATTGAAAGATTCTATAGGCAAAATATTGAATGATGCAGGAAACATCAAAAGAAGATGGAAGGAATACACATAGTCACTGTACCATAAAGAACTGGTCAATCTTCATCCATTTCAGGAGGTGGGATAAGATTTAGAGCCAGTGGTATTGAAGATGGAAGTCAAAGCTGCACTGAAGGAATTGGCGAAGAACAAGGCTTCAGGAATTGACGGGATACTGTTGAGATATTTCAACAAGTGGATGCCCCACTCTCCAAATCAAGAGATTTGGAAGACAGTTACCTGGCCAACTGACTAGAAGAGATCCATAATTGTTTGTATTCCAAAGAAAGGTGATCTCAAAGAATGTGGAAATTATTGAACAATATCATTAATATAGCATGCAAGTAAGATCTTACTGAAAATAATACAAATACATTTGTAGCAGTATATTGACAGAGAACTTCCAGAGGTGCAAGGTGGATTCAGAAGAGGTTGTGAAACAAGAGATATCATAGCTGCTGTCAGATGGATCTTGGCTCAAGGGAAAGAATACCAGAAATATGTTTTCTTGTGTTTTATTGACTATGCAAAGGCATTTGATTGTGTGGATCATGACAAATTATGGATAACACTGAGAAGAATGGGAATTCCTGAACACTTGATTGTACTCATGAGGAACCTGTATATTGACCTGTATGTTGTTCAAACAGAACAAGGGGATACTGCATGGTTTAAAATCAAGAAGGGAGTGCATAAGGTTTGTATCCTTCCCCCATACTTATTCAATCTATATGCTGAACAAATAATCTGAGAAGTTGGACTATATGAAGAAGAGCATGGAGTCAGGATTTGAGGAAGAATCATTAACAACCAGAGATACATTGACAATACAACTTTGCTTGCTGAAAGTAAGGATGACTTGAGGCACTTATTGATGAAGATTGTATAATACAATCTGCAGTATGTATTATGTCTCAATATAAAGAAAACAAAAATCCTCACAACTGAACCAATAACCAGCATCATGATAAATGGAGAAAAGATTGAGGTTGTCAAAGATTTCACGTTGCTTGGTTCTATAATCGACGCCAATGGAAGCAGCAGTCAGGACATTAGATGATGTATAGCACTGGATAGGTCAGCCATGATGTAGCTCTTTAAAGTGCTGAGGAGCAAGGATGTCTTCTTGAGGACTGAGATGCACCTGACACAAGCCATGATATTTTCAATTGCCTCATATGCATGTGAGAGCAGGGCAATGAATAAGAAAGACTGAAGAAGAGTTGATGCTTTGCAGCTCTGGTGCTGGTGAAGAATGTTGAAAGTACCATGATCTGCTAAAAGAACTAACAGATCTTTCCTGGAGGAAGTGCAGCCAAAATGCTCCTTTAAGCGAGAAAGGCCAGACTTCATCTCACCTACTTTGGTCATGTTGTCAGAAGGGACCATTCCCTGGAGAAGAATGTCATGCTTGGTAAAGTGGAGTGTCGATGAAAGAGGGGAAGGCCTTCAACCAGATGAACTGACACAGTGGCTGTGACAATGGGCTCCATTATAACAAGGATCGTGGAGCTGGCATGGGATTGGGTGGTGTTTCGCTCTGCTCTGCATAGGTTTGCTATGAGTCAGAAATGACTCCACGGCACCTAACAAGAGCAAGGATTATTATTTTTATAGTTATTATTTAAAGAGGGACATTTCTAATGTAAAAGGAGTCTCATTCTACTCTTAATATTCCTAGCAGAAATGGATTCTCAGAGTAAAAGCAGATAATCACATTAATTTTCTCCTACATCCATTTAAGTATTTTTAGATATGATCAGATTTCCAAAGTTCAAACATCCTTACATTTCTTAGTTATTGAATACATACTCCTTGGATATGGTATTTTGATTCATTACAAAAATGATTTTGCTAGTTTTAATGTGGAAATTTAGCCTCTGAAATTATAAGAATAGGTTTTATAACTTTCTATTTTGCACTTTGTCATTTTTTAGTGATATGCTATCTCTGGTGGCATAGTGCCTAAGGCATTTAACTGCTAACCAGAAGGCTGGTAGTTCAAACCCACCAGCCACTCCTTGGAAGGAAAATTGGACAATCTACTTTCATAGTAATACTACCTCAGAAACCCAAGGAGGGGTTGCTGTAAGTTGGATTCTACTCCACAACAGTGAGTTTTTTTTGGTTGAGTTTCTTAAAATGAATTGAAAAGCATTCCCTTTTTAATGTAATCTATAATATCTTTGAATGTATTAAAATCTGTGCTATTTAATGTTATAAAGTAATTTTGTTGACAATAATTATTTGATTTGGGTTTTTTAATTTTTAAAATTTTCAAAATGGTAAATTTTTGAAAATTTGAAAAATTACTCTCATGAACTTCTGATAAATATGCAAAAATGAACTGATTTTTCATTCTTCTCTCTCCAGACACATAATAATTTTGGGTAAATATAATGAAATTCTTTGGATGCACACTGTCTCATTAAGAATTTAATTTCCATCTCTTAATATGAAAAAATGCTTGTTGTTATTGTTGTTAGGTGCCATGAAGTCACCTTCAACTCATAGCGACCCTTTGCACAGCAGAACAAAACACCACCCTGTCCTGATCCAGCTCCATGATTCTTGCTACGCTTGAGCCCATCACCACTGCCAGTGCCAATCCATCTATTTGAGGGCCTTCCCCTCTTTCATTGACCCTCCACCATACCAAGCATGACATACTTCTCCAGGGAATGGTCCCTCTGACAACATGACCAATGTATGTGAGACAGAGTCTGGCCATTCTTGCCTCCAAGGAGCATTGTGGCTGCACTTCCTCCAGGACAGATCATTTAGTTCTTTTAGCAGTCCACGGTACTTTCAGCATTCTTCACCAACACCACAACTCAAAACCATCAACTCTTCTTTGGTCTTCCTTATTCATTGTCCACCTCTCACATACATATGAGGTGATTGAAAATACCATGGCTTATGTCAGGTGCACCTTAGACCTCAAGGAGACATCTTTGCTCTTCAGGACTTGGAAAGTCTTTTGCAGGCGATTTGCCCAGTGCCATATGTTGTCTAATGTCCTGACTACTGCTTCCATTGGCATTGATTGTAGAAGCAAGTAATGTGAAGTCTTTGACAATTTCAAACTTTTCTCCATTTATCATAATGCTGCTTATAAGTCCAGTTGTGAGGATTTTTGTTTTCTTTATATTAAGATATAATCCATACTGTTGACTGTATTCTTCAATCTTCACCAGTAAGTGCTTCAAGTCATCCTCATATTCAGCAAGCAAAGTTTTGTCATCAGTGTATCAGAGGTTGTTAATGATTCTTCCTCCAATCTCGATACCATGTTCTTCTTCATATAGTCCATGTTCTCAGATTATTTGCTTGGCATACAGATTGAATAAGTATGGTGAAAGGATTCAACACTGACACACTCCCTACTTGATTTTAAACCATGAAGTGTGCCCTTTCTAGGTTCGAATGACAGCCTCCTGGCCTATGTACAGGTTCCTCATGAGTACAATTCTGGAATTCTCATTTTTCTCAATGTTTTCCACAATTTGTTATGATCCACATAATGAAATGTTTTTGCATAGTCAATAAAACACAAGTAAACATCTTTCTAGTACTCTTTGCTTTGAGCCATGCTCTGTCTGACATTAACAATGATATCCCTCACTCCACGTCCTCTTCTGAATCCAGCTTGTATTTCTGGAAGTTCTCTGTCATTATACTGCTGCAACCATTTTCAAATTATCTTCAGTAAGATTTTACTTGCATGCTATATTCACGATATTGTTCGACAATTTCCACATTCTGTGGAACCACCTCTCTTTGGAATGGGTACAAATATGTATTTCTTCCAGTCCCTTGCCCAGGTAGCTATCTTCCAAATCTCTTGGCATAACCGAGTGAGTGCTTTCAGCAGGACACTCATCTGTTGACATGTTTCAATGGGTATTCTGTCAATTCCTGGATTCTTGTTCTTCACTAATTCTTTCAGTGCAGCTTTGACTTCTTGCTTCAGTACCATTGGTTCTTGAACATATGACATCTTCTGAAATGGATGAATATTGACTCATTCTTTTTGGTACATAATTCCTGCATCATTCAATATGTTGCCCATAGAATCTTTCGATATTGCAATTTGAGGCTTAATTTCTTTCCTCAGTTCTTTTAGCCTGATAAATACTGACTATGTTCTTTGCTTTTGGTTTTCTAACTCCAGGTATTTGCATATTTTATTATAGTAATGGGCTTTATCTGCCCAAACTACTCTTTGAAATCTTCTGTTCAGCTGTTTTTTTTGTTTTTTTTTTTTTTTTTTTTTTTTTTTTAATTGTGATTTGGGTGAAGGTTTACAGAGCAAATTCACTTTCCACACAGTGGTTCACATATACTTTGTATCATGATATTGATCACAGTTTATCACAATGTATTAGCTACCCTCCCACTTCCTCCCCATAGTTAACTCTTCCCTGTGTCCATCCCTCCATGAATTCCTGCCCCCTGAGCTGTCTCCCCATGTATAAGCAGCCCTTCTTTCTCCCATGATTTTTCTCTCCAAGGAGTGTATCTACTTGAGATAAATGTATTTTGTTTCACTGGAAACCACAGGTGTGGGTTCAATTCCAGACCTGAAGGGCAGTTAGGGGCCATAGTCTCAGTGGTACCACCAGGTTCCAAAGGACCAGCAAACTTGTCCCCCCTTTTTTTTCCTTCAAATGATTTTGAGTTTTGTTCCACATTGTTCTCCCTCTCTATCAAGGATCTCCTACATAGATCCCCTTCCAAGGGGATGACAATAGTAGCCAGGCACCATGTAGTTCTTCTGATCTCATAGTCATATAGGCTACAGATCGCATGGTGTACCAGTTGCTAGGACTAATGGTTTCCAGGAATTTTGGTTTTCTTCATTCTTCTTTGCTCTGGATGAGGCGAGACTCATCGTTGCATCTAGATGGCAGCTTGCTAGTTTTAAGATCCCAGTCGCTACTCACCAAAGTAGGAGGTGGAACAATGTTTTGTATGTTATACCAATTGAGCTTGATGTAGCCTGCGACTATGGTTCCAAGCGCACATGTTCAACTACTCGGACCCTCTGGGTAGCTGGCTGTGACCAAGCAGTGACCACATCCTTGCCCCTTGTCAGCTCTACTATAAACCTGGGAATTCTGATCATTCACATAAACCTATAGGACCATTGTCTGCCAACCATATATATGTTCTTGGATACACTCCCCATTTCGTAGACATACCTAATTGTTCAGCCTGTCCACCCATATATCCACCCATATACTGATGTTAGCCTTCACTGACAATGCAGTACAGTATGTACAAAAGGGTTCATAATTGTTGCCTGTACTTCCCATGTACCTCTATGTCTTTTTCATCCTCACTGCTGCCGTATTGGTCACTCACATTTGGTACATTGCCCTTCTCTTCACCCAAATCAATACTTTATCTATCTAACAGCCTTCCCTCCCCTCCACTCCCACCCCTAGTAACCAACAAATAAAATTTCCTTCTATGGATAAACCTTTCCTTAACTTTTGCAATAATGGACTAATCTAATATTTGTCCTTTTGTGACTGACTTATTTCACTCAGCATAATGTCCTCCAAGTTCATCCATGTTATGTGGTGTTTTGCAGATTCTACATTTACTCTTTAGTGTTGCATAGTATTCCATTGTGTGTATGTACCATAGTTTGGTTATCCATTCCTCAGTTGATGGACACTTAGGTGGTTGCTTCCATCTTTTGGCTATTGTAAATATTGCTGCGATGAACATGGGTGTGCATATGTCTGTTCTTGTCATGGCTCTCACTTCTTTAGGGTATATACCTAGTAATGGAATGGCTGGGTCAAATG
>NW_006921750.1:6718137-6719227 GCF_000298275.1 Orycteropus afer afer
TCTTGTTGAACTTTGCTACTAGTGCAGGAGCAAGATGATGTCTCATTGTTGTTTTGATTTGCATCTCTCTAATAGCTAATGATCATGAGCACTTCTTCACATGTTGGTTGGCTGCTTGAATATCTTCCTTGGTGAAGCATCTATTCATGTCTTCTGCCCACTTTTAAATTGAAGTGTTTGTCTTTTTGTTATTGAGGTGTTGGAGTTTTCTATATATTCTAGACATAAGTCCCTTGTCAGATAGGTCATTACCAAATATTTTTTTCCCAATTTGTATGATCTCTTTTGAATCTTTTGGAGAAGTCTTTGGAAGCACATAGAAATTTAATTTTTAGAAGTTGCCAATCATCTGGTTTCTTTTCTGCTCTTTGTGGATTTTGAGTTATGCTTGATTATTTATGCCATATATTAGGGCCCTTAAATTTGCCCCTAAATTTTCCTTGAGGAACTGTATAGTTTTAGGTTTCACATTTAAGTCTTTGATCCACTTGGAGTTCATTTTTGTGTATGATGTGAGGTACAGATCTTGTTTCATTTTTCTGCAAATGAATCTCCAGTTTTGCCAGCACTATTTATTAAACAAACATTCTCTTCCTCATTTAATGGATTTTGGCCCTTTGTCAAAGATCAGCTAACTATAGGTTGATGGGTCTATTTCTGGGTTCTCAATTGTATTCCATTGATCTATATATCTGCCATTAAACCAATAAAAGACAGTTTTGACTCCTGTGGATTTATAGTAGGTTTTGAGATCCAGCAATGTGAGACCTCTTTCTTTGTTTTTCTTCTTCAATAATGCTTTGCTTATCACAGGTCCCTTCCCTTTCCATATAAAGTTAGTGATTGGTATTTCCATATCCCTAAAAATGTTGATGGGATCTGCATTGGGATTGCATTGAATTTATACATTGTTTTGGGTTGTTGTTGTTGTTGTTAAGTGCTTGTGAGTCGTTTCTGACTCATAGCAACCCAATGCACAGCAGAACGAAACACTGCCCGATCCCGCGCCAGCCCAACAATCCCTGCTATACCTGAGACCATCATCGCAGCCACCATATCAATCCATCTCATTGAAGGCCTCCCCCTCTTT
>NW_006921750.1:6726624-6741945 GCF_000298275.1 Orycteropus afer afer
TGGTTTTGTTTTTCTCTTCCTGTTCTGGAATTCCAATGACACACAAGTTATTCCTTTTAATGGTACCCCACATGAACCTTAGGCTTTCTTTATTTTCTTTTAATTTTGTTCTTCTGATTGATCTTTTTCCAAAGAAGTGTTCAGGTATTTGTCTTCAATCTCATTAATTCTGTCTTCCTTCACATCAATTCTATTCCTTTGCCCTTCCAATGTGTTATCTCTTTCTGAAAATTTAGTATTATCTTATGGATTTCTATCTGTAGATTTAGGATCATTTCTAATTTTTCATTTAATTTGTCATTTTGTTCTTGTATTTTCTTCCAAATTTCTTCTAAGGCTTTTTCTATGTCTTCTTTGGTCTGTCTCTCAATCCTTTGAAGATACATGAAGATAATTCTTTTGAATTCCTTATCATAGAGTTCCAATGTGCTTCTTCCTCAGGGATGTGTTCTGGGTCTGTATCCTGCTCCCTTTCTTCTATGATTTTATTCTGCTCCTTTGTGTGGACTGTGATGGTCTTTTGTTTCCAAGGCAATGTGGCATTGTTGTATTTAGATCTCTGTTAACTGTTTGTGAAAAGCAGCCCAGGGTGATTCAGGCTCTTCTTTGTGGTTTTTTTTATCATTGGCCCATTGGCATAGAAGGAGGTAGTGGCTTTCACTCAGTAATTGTAGTTGCAGGAGGTGTGGGTGTAGTTTTGTCTTATAGGGACTGTTGTTATCTCCCACTCAGTTAGACACAAAGTAAAATTGAATAACCATCAAAAAACTAAAAGCCCATTGATGAAAAACACACTATGTAACCACACAGGAACAGTAATCAAAGAAAAAGAAAAGTGGAAAAAAAGAAGTAAAAATAAGAAAATCTGCAATATCTCGGGATATGTCACTAGGAAAAAAAATGTAGGGAAGTAGAATAATAAATGAAGCAAAAAAAAAAATGGCAAATATGCCAAAAGAAAAACAAGGAATGAGGTCAATCAGGAGAAAAAAGGGGAAAGGAAAAAGGAAAAAACCTTAAATTTAAAGAAAAAAAGCATTTCAACCAGGCACAGGGAAAAGAAAAAATGCTGAAAACTGGGATCAGAGAGGGGAAGATTAAGAATAGTTGGTAATAAAAAGGACAAAAGTATTAATAATATTTGTTGCTTTAAAACAGATGTATACAAGCAAACTAATTACCAGAAAAAAGGGAGCATAAAAGAAATAAATAAAAATAGAGAAAAAAAAAAATCAGTGGAGGACAGGGCAGAGCACCCAGGCTCTGTCTGAGCACATGGACTGTGATGGAGTTCCTGTGGGCCCAGAAGGTAGGTGGGAGTGGGGGATAGCCACACCTCCATTCACCAAGTGGGTGTGGGGTATAAGAGTAACAAGAAGAATGTTGTACCTTTTCAGTCTTGCAGGTCCTGAGTGTCCTTTGGGTTGCTGGAAAGCAGAACGTGTTCTTAAGCCCCAGGACTCTGTGAGAGTGCTCTCTCTTTAAGAATCCAAAATAGTCAAGCCGCTTTTTAAACCTTCAAATTGGTGGTGCCCTCCGGACTGGCAAAAGTCCACAATTCAGCCCACCTTTCTTTTCACCTTCTCCGTTTGTTCCCTAGCCATCATTCACAGTCCTCCACGCAGTCCCTGGCTAGCAGGGTGATTTTTAGGTTAATTCTTAGGTTCTACCCCCACTAGGAATCTCCAAGCTGTCCATGCCATCAGGATCACTCAGTTTCACCAGACAGCATCTCCGTATATCTTGTTTTTTGGTATTTTCATGCAGATTCTCCTGCTAGTTGGAATTTAGTCCACTTCTATATCTTTCCCTTCAAGGCTCAGGGGTCCAAGGTTATCTTCTGTGTCTGTGTTAATTGTTCTCTGTTTTTGTTGTTGAAGAGGGTCTGTGCGATCTTTCTGCCTAGTTTCCATCTTGCCAGAACTCCTCTGATTTTTAGGTTAATTCTCAGGTCCTACCACCACTTGGGAATCTCCAAGCTGTCTGTGCCATCAGGATCAGTCCGGATTGCTGCCAGACCGCAGCTTCATATGTCTCCTTTTTTGGTATCTTTATGCAAATTATTCTGCTAGTTGGGGTTTAGTCCACTTCTATATCCTTTCCTTCAAGGCTCAGGGGTCCAAGATTATCTTCTGTGTCTGTGTTAATACGTTTCCCTTTTCTTTGTTGAAGAGGGTCTGTGCAGTCTTTCTGACTAGTCCGCCATCTTGCCGAAACTCTGTTCAGCTATTTTATCTTGTCATTTCTTCCATTTGCTTTAGCTAGTCTTCACTCAGGGTGCTCTGATAGCAAAATGCCTAAGGCACTTGACAGCTGACAAGAAGGCTGGCAGTTCAAACCCACTAGCCACTCCTCAGAAGGAAACTTGGGCAATCTACTTCTGTGGTGATACCACCTCAGCAACCCAAGGAGGGGTCACTATGAGTCTGGTCCTCTTGACATCACATAACAACAACAGCAACAACTTTTCACTCAAGGTCAAATTTCAGAATCTCTTCTGACATCCATTTTGGTCTTTTCTCTCTTTCTCATATTTTTAATGACCTCTTGCTTTCTTCATGGATGATGGTCTTGATGGCATCTCACAGTTCTTCTGGTTTTCAGTCATATGTGTCCAGTGCATCAAATCTATTTTTAGATGGTCTCTAAATTCAGCAGGGATATAGTCAAGGTCATATTTTGGCTTTTTTGGACTAATTTTGTCTTCAACTTCACGTTTGCCAAGTCCGGAAAAACCACACAGGTCATAAAGTGTAGCGACACAAAAGGATTAATGGTTTTATTTTTTATTTAAAAGGAAGGGGTCCAGGCAGATGCCATGCTTATTCTGCAAGAATTATCTCTGATGCATCCACTCTGCTTTATTTATGCATAAGTGTAAAATTACATCATTATTCTTGAAATTTCCCTATTACAGTCAAGTATACAATCAAATATCCTTTTACAATGCAATCACATATTTCCTTATAACTATCAAGGATTCTCTAAAAGTTAAAATTTTACTCTTTCCCATACTTGGAGGTCTTTTCCCATCCTCAAAAGTAGTGGATGGTTAGTTGTGTTAATATCTCTTACAAAAACAGCATATAATCATCATTAAAATAGGCCATTCTAAAACATAATATGATTGTTAATGTGAATGATTCTAAAGAATGGTTTCGAAGGTGTACTATTCTTTGGGCAAAACATCATTCCAAGGAAACAGTTTAGCAAACATTCTGCTGGGGAAAAGTTCTGCCCCAGGAACACAAAGTCTGAAGCCAAGCATTCATTTATTCAACCACAGGAGAGACCTTGCCTTCTCTTAAAGCAAACATTCAACCATGAGAGAGGCCTTGCCATCTCTCAAAGAAAGCATTCACCCAAGCATATCTTAACTGTAATTAGAACATGTGCCTTGTAATCATGTTCTTTTGGGGGCCTTTTTCTTGGCCTCCCTTTTTATTTTTTAAATTAAGTAAATGTACTTCAGTAGTTAAAGATTGAATTAAATATTGAATTAATCTCAGGACCTAAAGAATAATAAGTAGGAGCTCTGGTAGCTTAGTACCTAAAGGCATTTTACTGCTAACCAGAAGGCTGGTGGTTCAAACCACTCCTCAGAAGGAAGGTTGGGCAATCTACTTCTGTGGTGATACTGCCTCAGAAACCCAAGGAGTCAGGTCTGACACCACAGCACATAACAACAACAACAACATGATCAAAAACATAATTACATATGGTAAAAATGTTGGAATGCTCTTAAATGGGTTAAGACTTTTAAATTCATCAGGTATTAAATTTGCAACTTGATTTGAATCAGTCATGGGTGTATGATGATCCTTTATCCTTTGAATATCTTTATGGAATTCCTGAATTTCAAAATTAATATTTGAACTTAGCCAAACTACTAATATTCTCATTTTGATTTTTTCCCAAGTAAATTCAGTATCACCGAAATTCACAGGGTATGATGTCACACATATGTATTCCTACCAGTAATCACAATGTAATGTCTGCCTTACTCTTAACACTTGTAACTCATCTCTTAATGATAGTACTGCTTCCTTTAACATATCTACTTGAGCTTAAAATCCTGATCAATATTTTCTTGATCTACTAATGCCTTACAGTATTTCTGGCAATCTCATTTGCATATTGGGCTGTCTGAATAGAGGATTGTAGTGCAACATCAGCCACAGTCATAGTAGTTATCATTGTGGCAAGAGCAGTTATGCCTGTAATCAAAAGTCCAATAAAGGGCTTAGATCTACTAAGCCCTTGATGTACTAAGTACAGTGAATATTCTCCTGCTGAATGAAACCATCCATTTGAGATATTCATTGGTGAAGTTATATACTGTAACTCTGTTACTATTAATACATACTGATCGTTGTTGTTGTTGTTATGTGCCATCGAGTCAGCCCCGACTCATAGCAACCTCTCCTTGGGTTTCCAAGGCAGTATCACTACAGAAGTAGGATTGCCCAACCTTCCTTCAGAGGAGTGGCTGTTGGGCTTGAACCGCCAGCCTTCTGGTCAGCAGTCAAGTGCCTTAGGCACTATGCTACATACTGATCAGTTGAAGTTAAACACTGAGTTATCAAACAGTTATTACAAGTCACATTCCAATAATAGTATCTTAAAGTATCATTGTTGTTATTGCTATGTGCTGTCTAGTCGGACCCAACTCATAGCGACTCCTCCTTGAGTTTCCGAGACAGTATTATTATGGAAGTAAATTGCCCCATCTTCCTTCTGAGGAGTGGCTGATGGGTTTGAACCGTCAGCCTTCTGGTTAGCAGTCAAGTGCCTTAGGCATTAGTTTTAAACAAATATTTAAACAACTCATGTCAGTATTTTTAGTACAAATATTATATCTATGTGCTAGCACAAGGGTGTTCAGGTGTCAAACACATGCTTGAATATTGATGTGATCTGCATGCATTTCTTGCCCAGCAGTATCACTTCTGATATAGGCAGAATGATTCACTGAGCCCATTGCTGCAAATACTCTCCAAAGTCCTGATTGCATAGGTCCTTCTGGAACCTGTAAGATATTTTCAGGAAGTCCTCCAGGAAATGCATCTGGTGTCTAAGTAAAATCTGGAATATAGTTAAAGATAGTTACCCCAGTCTGAAAGGTGTTGTGGATCCCAATGTCACTTGGGATTAGTGTTTAATGATAAATTTACTTTTCTGGAAAATCGTAGATGACATCTAAACCAAGGTGGATAGCCTTCTCAATACTTGGAAATATTAGGACATTATGACACGAGGGGTTTAACCTGAAGTTGATTATTTAAATTAATGCCTGCATTATTGTCATTTGTAGAAAATTTTTATATTCTCCAATAAGCACGTTTGTTAGAATGTTCTACATCTTGTAGTGATGTGTATCAATCTAAAGGTGATATAACCTCAAGCAAGTTTCTAAGTACATCAAAACTATCATTTCTGGACACCCAGCACATTTTTGGTATTAACTTTAGGCACAGTAAGAGACTATAATTATTTCAAGTAAAACAAATCGATATTTTTGTAGTAAGAACTGTATAATTCACTAAATTTCTCCTTTTAATAATTTTCCTATGGATTCTCCACACTTTCCTCCAAGCCACTGGGTGCCATTAATAAAAACAGGGATATCAGGATCATAATATGTAGCAGGTCGCACCTAAGGTGGATGAAACCAATATTTCCAATGAGTTTCAGTTGCTACAGGAGCAATTTGAATTGACAATAATGTTACCATAGCTAAAAATATTATTTCTGGGGTCTGAGGCTGGTTTATACTTTGAACCATATTTGGAGCTTTATGAGATAAGGCTTTAATCTGTTTCCAAGTTGGTCACATCACTTCTCTGGTCTGATGACTCAATAGTCATCTCCTCCGACGATCCTGTAGTGACAGCTGTTGAAATCGGCATTGGATATAATCCATCAAGTTGGACGAGTCTTTCCGGTACCCATATTGGCTTGTCATTGTTTTCTGGAAAGACACAAGCATATCCTCATCCCCACGTTAATAGTGGATCTGGTCCCTTCCATTGACCTGTCATTACATCCTTCCACTGAACTCTGACTGAGATGATGTCTCGTTTTACTTTTAAAAAATATCTATCAGCAGCAGATTGCTCATCAGTATCACAGTTCAAAAATTTTAAAGTATATAAGATATTTTTTAATCTTTTCATAGGCTGTTCCAATATTCCTCTGTTACTCACCCTTTTTGTTTTTCTAAATAAAGTTTTACAGGTTGATGTTTTCTTTCTACTATTCTTTGGTCTTGAGGATTGTAAGGAATGCCAGTAGAAAGGTTGATAGAATAAAAGGAACAAAGGTGTAAAAAAAGTTACTTGTGTAAGCCAGAGCATTGTCTGAGTTTAACTTTTTAGGAGGTCCACAAAAAGCAACCTGTTTACTGCCCCACCTTTTAAGGCTGAAGCCATAGTGAACCCAGAATATGTGTCTACTGTAACATGTACAAAAGACTGTTTTCCAAAAGAATGTACATGGGTGACATCCATTTGCCAAACACTGTTGGGTAGAAGCCCACAAGAGTTTAAGCCATAATGTGGTACAGGGAGTTGCACATTGCAAGAAGAGCAGTTGGCCCATAGGTGGTAGCAGCTCTTTAGTACTTGTTTAGCTTATTCTCTAGTAAGTTGGAATTGCTTACATAAGCTAACACTATTTTGATGAAAAGAAGCATGTGATTGGATAGCTTCCTGTACAGGGAGACAGAGTTGTTCATATGCTGGTTTATTTCCTTGAGTGAGTGGGCCCACCAAGGAGGTATGTGCTCTCATGTGTGTAATGAAAAACAGATGAAAATGCTCCCACACTGTCTTCTGTAAAGTAAAAAAAAAAAAAAAAAGAGAGTTAACAATTCTTCATTAGATATATGTTTAATTTTGCCAGTTTCAATACGAGTGAGTAAATGAACCACATACTGGCTGTCACTCACAATATTGAGTGGTTGGCATGAGAAATCCTGAAAAACAAATAAAACAGCATAAGCCTCTGCTTTTTTTGCTTCCTTGTCAGCCCTAATAGCCTGTTTACAATCTTTGTTGGTATTGTCATAAGCCAATTGTTTATGATAGATATTGTTGTTGTTGTTGTTGTTATGTGCCGTCGAGTCGCCCCCGACTCATAGCAACCCCTCCTTGGGTTTCCGAGGCAGTATCACTACGGAAGTAGGATTGTCCAATCTTCCTTCCGAGGAGTGGCTGGTGGGTTTGAACCGCCAGCCTTCTGGTTAGCAGTCAAGGGCCTTAGCCACTATGCTACCAGAGCTCCTATGATATTAGCGGCTGTATTATCACTAAAACTTCAATACATTGCTACACTTACCCTATCCACAAATTGTTCAAAGGGTTCTTTCTGTAGGCCCTGGTATAATTTTAGTAAAACTAGAATTATCAGCTCCTTTTGCCGGTAACTTAGTCCATGCCTGAGAGGCTGTGGCTGATATCTGTTGATATGCTTGTAAGGGATAGGTTAATTGAGTTGAGGTGTCTAAAAACTGTCCGGTACCAGAAAGCATTTCAAAACTAATGGAAACATTATGTTGCTGATTTCTCATACTTTCTTCTGTACAAAAAATCATGAAAATACATTTTCCACATCAAATAATCTCCTTCTTCTGACGCAGTTTTAGCTAGCATATACGAATCATATGGACACAAAACTTCTTGAGCAATGATTTCTATTAAGGTTTTTACAAACGGTGTTGTTGGCCCATAGGTGGTAGCAGCTTGTTTCAAATCTTTAAGCGTTAAAAAAAAAAATGTTTTATTTCCTTTCATTGGTTGATTAGCCTGCTGATCTATGTATTCTGTTAAGGGAAAAACATGTTTTAATTCTAATGGAATATCCTCATCTATGTTTCTCGCCTTTTGCACCATAGCTTGTATAGGTGATAAAGGAGGCACGGTGGATGATAAACAGTTAACTTACTTTCCTGAGGGAGGAAAAGGATCAAAAGGCAGAGGAGAGCAAGTGCTGGCAGGCATGGTTGCAGCAGAAATAGTCTGATTTAAAATCGGATTTAAAAAAGGTTTTGCCTGACTTAAAAATGGATTTAAGGAAGGATATAACGTCTCTTCCTTAACTTCTGAGGTTTCTGTTTCTAACTTCTGTTTAACTATTTCTTCTTGTAATTTTAACTCTTTTAATTTTGAATCTGTAACTACATTTTCCTCCTTCCCTGCTTTAGGATCTATGTCCACACTTATTCCCTTATCTAATTCTAAGCATAGTTTTAAAATAGTCCAAATAGAAAATACATGCTCGGGAAAATTCTCCGACCCATGTTCTCTCAAATGCTTGTTCATTTGTTGACTGGTGGTTTCCCAAACTGTTAAATCAGTGGTTCCTTCCTGAGGAAACCAAGGACAACAGTGATCTACACATTGCAAAAATTCCTCTAACTCTTGTACAGACACTGAAAAACCTCTAGCTTGAACTAATATTTTAAAAACAGAAATATACCAATCTCTTTCATGAGATGCTGAATTCCCCATGTCAGCCTGGCTTAAAGAAGATTTTATTTAATTCACCCACACTCACCCTTTTTTCTCTTATGGAGCTCCGCTTTCCTTCAAGTGGGGTGTCCTCTTGAGGCCTGCTGCCGCTCCACTCCGGGTCCCTGTTCGGGCACCAATTGCCACATCCAGCAAAACCACACAAGTCAAGAAAGAAAGTGACACAAAAGGATTAATGGTTTTCTTTTTTATTTAAAAGGAAGGGGGGCCAGGCAGATGCCCTCCTTGTTCTGCAAGAGAGACCCCTGATGCATCCTTTCTGTTTTATTTACACATAAGTGTAAAATTACATCATTATTCTTAGAATTTCCCTATTACAGTCAAGTATACAATCAAATATTCTTTTACAATACAATCACGTATTTCCTTATAACTATCAAGTATTCTCTAAAAGTTAAAATTTTACTCTTTCCCGTAATTGGAGGTCTTTTCCCATGCTCAAAAGTAATGGATGGTTAGTTTGGTTAATATCTCTTACAAAACAGCAAACAGTCACTAAAATGTGCCATTCTAAAACATAATATGATTGTTAAGGTGCATGATTCTAAAGAATGGTTTCTAACATGTACTATTCTTTGGGCAAGACGTTATTCCAGAGACAGGTTAGCAAACATTCTGCTGGGGAAACGTTCTGCCCCAGGAACACAAAGCTCTGAAGCCAAGTATTCATTCATTCAACCGCAGGAGAGGCCTTGCCATCTCTCAAAGCAAGCATTCACCCATGCATCTCTTAACTGTAATTAGAACTTGTGCCTTGCATTCATGTTCTTTTGGGGGTCTTTTTCTTGGTCTTCAGCATGTTCAGTGCATCAAATCTATTCTTTAGATGGTCTCTAAATTCATGAGGGATATATTCAAGGTCATATTTTGGCTTTTGTGGACTTCATTGTCTTTAACTTCAAATTGAACTTGCATATGAGCAATTGCTTGTCTGGTCCACAATCAACTCTTGGCTTTGTTTTGGCTAAATATATTGAGTTTTTCCTTCTCCTCTTGCCACAGATGTAGTCAATTTGATTCCTGTGTACTCTGTCTGGTGAAGTCCACATTTATAGCTGCTTTTTGTGTTGTTGAAAAAAGGTATTCGCAATGAATAAGTCCTTGATCTGGCAAAATTCTATCATGCAATCTCCAGCGTTATTTCTATCACCAAGGCCAAATTTTCCAACTACTGATGATTCTTTTTTGTTTCCGACTTTTGCATTCTAATCACCAGTGATAAGAAACACATTGTGATTCCATTTGTGGTCAATTTCAGACTGTAGAACTTGATAAAAATTTCAAGTTCCTCATGTTTGGCTTTGGTGGTTGGTGCACAAATTTGAGTAAAATTATTAATGGGTCTTCCTTGTGAAAATGTATAAGAAATGAAGAGGAATATTAAAATCATGGCAGGAATTAGAAGCTGAGGCCAGAATGGTTCACAGACTTGTGAGTAGTAGACAAAAACATTAAAAGGTAACAATTTCGAATCTGTTGTAAATTTAGAAAAATAATTTCAACCACATAGGGTTCTGAAAATCATATTAATGACATAATCTCTCAGTAATGAAGGGTGCGTTGTTCTATAAATAATGATGAGATTTACTCTACCCAATAGCCTGGGAATGTGGAAAGGAAGGTATCTGACAACATAGGACTCTAGGTGGAAACAGATTCAAATATAGAAACTAAGTTTCTTAGCTTACTACTGTTACTATAACCGAAATAGCACAGGATGTGCCTTTAAAGAAAATACATATATATTTTTTAACAGTTCGGAGGCTAAAATTCTAAATCAGGATTTGTAATTATATTTAAAAGCCTTTTACATGGATCCACAATCAACACCTATGGAAGCAGCAGTCATTAAATCAGAAGACATATTGCACTGGGCTGCAAAAGACTTGCTTAAAGTGTTAAAGAGCAAAGATGTCTCTTTGAAAACTAAGATGTGCCTTACACAAGCCATGGTATTTTTAATAGCTTCATATGTTTATGAAAGCCTCACAATGAATAAAGAAGACCAAGAAGAACTGATGCTTTTGAATTATGGTGTTGGCAAGCAATATCAAAAATACCATGGACTGCTAGGAGAATGAACAAATCTGTCTTGTAAGAAGTACAGCTAGAATGTTCCTTAGAAGTGAGAATGGCCAGACTTTGGCTCATGTACATTGGTCATGTAGTCAGAAAGAACCAGTCCTGGAGAAGGAAATCATGTGTGGTAAAGGAAAAGAGTATTAAAACAGGGGAAGACCCTCAGTGAGATGGATTGGCACAGTGGGTACAATGATAAGCTCAAGTATAGCAAAGATTGTAAGGATGGTGCAGGGCTGGGCAATGTTTTGTTCTATAAATTGGACTAACTATGAGTTGGAGCTGACTTAATGACACATAACAACAATAAGATTTAAGGAAAATAAATACAAAGCTCATATAAGGAAAATATGTTCAAATGCAGAAATATTATTTGATTTAACAAGTAGACATACACATGTAAAAGTATGAATTTGGATGATCAAGAACCAAAGGAATTAAAGGATGAAGTTGAAACTGCACTGAAATAATTAGTAAAGAACAAATCTCCAGAAATTGACAGAATACCCACTGAGATGTTTCAACTAATGGGTGCCACATTGAAGGCCCTCACTTGTCTATGCCAAGAAATGTGGAAGACAGCTACCTGGCCAACTGTCTGGAAGAGGTTCATATCTGTACCCATTCCAAAGAAAGGTGATCTAACAGAATGTGGAAATTATTGAACAATGTCATTATCACACGTAAGTAAAATCTTGCTGGACATAATTCAAAAGTAGTTGCAGCAGTATGTTCACAAAAAACTTCCAGCTGAATCCAAGCTGGATTCAAAAGAGGACATGGAATGAGGGATATCATTGCTGATGTCAGATCTTGGCTGATAACAAAAAAATACCAGAAAGATGCTTATTTTTGTTTTATTGACTATGCAAAAGCATTCAGTTGTGTGGATCATAATAAATTATGGCTAACATTGAAAAGAATGGGAATTTCAGAACATTTAATTGTACTCATGAGGAGCTTGCATATAGACTAGGAGGCTGCCATTTGAAAAAACAAGGGAATGCTACATGGTTTAAAATCAGGAACAGAGTGTGTCATGGTTGTATCCTTTCACTGTCCTTAATCTATATGTTGAGCAAATAATCCAAGAAGCTGGACTACATGAAGAAGAGTGTGGAATCAGAATTGGAGGAAGAATCATTAACAACCTGCAGTACACAGACAACACAACTTTACTTGCTGAAAGTGAAGATGACTTTAAGCACTTACTGATGAATATTAAAGACTACAGTCTGCGGTATGGATTATAGCTCAACATAAAGAAAATGAAAATCCTCACAACTTGACCAATAAGCAGCATCACAATAAATGGAGAGAATATTGAAGTTGTCAGAGATTCCATATTACTTGGTTCCACAATCAACACCAATGGAAGCAACAGTCAAGAAATCAGACAACATATTGCATTGGGCAAATCTGTTGCAAAAGACCTCTTTAAAGTACCGAAGGGCAAAGATATCTCCTTGAAGACTAAGATGTGCCTAACCCAAGCCACGGTGTTTGTTTTAAATTGCCTCATATGCATGTGATAGCTGGACAATGAATAAGGAAGAACAAGTGATGGTGCTTTTGAGTTGTGGTGTTGGAAAAGAATACTGAAAGTACCGTGGACTACCAGAACAACTAACAAGTCTTCTTGGAAGTTTAGCCAGATTGTTCTTTGGAAGTGAAAATGACCAGACTTAGTCTCATCTACTTTGATCATATTGTCAGAAGGGACCATTCCCAGGAAAAGGATATCATGCTTGGTAAAGTAGAGGGTCAACAAAAATGTGGAAGACCCTCAATGAGATGGATTGACCCCTGGCTGCAACAATGGGTTTAAGTATAGCAAGGATTGTGGGGCTGGCACAAGACTAGGTAATGTTTCCTTCTGTTGTAAATGGGGTTGCTATGAGTCGGACCCAACTCAGTGGCACCTAACAATAAAAACAACCTCATTCCAGGAGTCCCTGGGTAGCACAAATGGTTAAATACTTAGCTACCAGTCAAAGAGTAGTGGTTCATATCTATTAAGAGGCTCCTCAGAAAACAGGCCCAATGATTTCCTTTTGTAAGTTCACAGCCCTTAAATCCCAAATAAAGCAATTCTACCCTGAATGCAAGGAGTTGTTGTTATGGTTACCTGGTGCCAGGCTCTGGAGGCTGGGTGAAAGCCCCTCAGCCTTGGGCTTCAGCTCTGCCTCCTGTTCCTATCCCACTGGAACTAGAGGCTTTTCTTCACTCATACAGCTGCTGGCTGCTGAGACTGATAAGCCCAAGGTTGACAAGTAAAAAGGCACAGTCCCGATGTTACCAAAACCACACAGCAGGCAATTAATTCAAGTCCGTTGAAAGTCCCAAGGTCAGCAAAGCATGGCAGGTTGCTGAACTACATGGCTATATGTAGGTTTCAAGTATGCCATAATCTAGAGACCATTCCCAAAGCTGTTTCTTATATACAGGGAGCAGACCACATACCCAAAGGCAGCTACTTAGCTGCTCACAGTACAATAACTGAAACCAAAAACAACCTCATACAATACACAAAAAAATAAATTTCATATGCATTATAGACCTGAATGGTGCTATTCCACCAATATATTTATATAATCTTAACTCTTTGTCCTTGTCTGTGGGATGTGAGGTCTCATGGGAGACCTCAGGGCTCTATCCTTACCACTCCTTTTCTGCCCCACTCACTCATGCCCTCTAGAGGAGTTAGGAGAGAGAGGCCTTTGTCATTGTCACCTCTAATGGAAAATGGATCAAGAAATAGTCATGTCCTCTCTCCCCATTCTTTTCAGGTGGTCTAGAGTTCCTGACAAAGTTGGCTTCAATACTGCTCAGTCTACCTTCTCAGCTATCTCCTCAGCCTTGGTCTTCTAGCTTCTGAGACAGATCCAACATAGGCCTAGGGGTCTGGATCCCTAGAAGGATATATTGGTTTGAGAGGTCTAAGCCAGGATCAATGAATATAATGGGGCAAGATTGCCTGGAATATGACTGGGATCCTGGCAGTGAAAGCTGGGGCTGTTAGAATCTTATTTTAAGTGTTTGGGACTCAAGTAGAGAATTCAAGGGACCAATATAACTAGATCACAGAACAGGCTGTCTGGCAGTGAGAACAAAGGAAAGGGACTGGGACCAAGATACCTAGATCATTAGAAAAGGGAGAAGGGGTATCAGGAAGAGAAACGAGGGATGGGGGAACTCAGAAGCCTGGGTTCTGGAATAGCAACAAGTTAGAATTCCAGGATTCCTGTCCACCCCTTCTTCCCTCTCTTAGGCAGAGGAATGTCAAGGAGTGAACTAGAAAAGGGATCAAAACATGGGTTTAGACCCTAAGTAGCCACATGGATACATTCAGAGCCAGATAGACACAGGAATGGTGGAGGAGAGAGCAATGTGGTATTGCATTGGCCCTGGAGCTGGGAGGGGCCCAGAGCTGGGGAGGGGTTAATGTGAGTAGGTTCCTGGGATGCAGGACTGTGGTCCTTTGCAGTGGCCCCAGACACAGTGTGTATTACCACAGCCCTCCTTTTTCTTCTCATTCCTCTTGCCAAATGCTCGAGGAGTCTCATAAATATAGCAGCATTTTAATGAGTGTTGGTTTTGACTCATAATAACCCTATGTACAACAGAATGAAGCACTAGTCCTGCATTATCCTCACAATCATTGATTGCAATGTCCTGCTCCAGGGACTGGTCCTTCTGATGATATAACCAAAGTATGAGAGATGAAGTATGGCCATTTTCACTAATAAAGAGAATTTTGGTTCTTCCTCTAAGACACGTTTGTCCATTCTTCTCATTGTCCATGGTACATTCACTGTCTAGCTTTTAGATGCACATGAAGCTATTAAAAATATCATGGTTTGGGTCAGGCGCATCTTAGTTTTCAAAGTGATCTCTTTGCTCTTAAACACTTTAAAGAGGTCTTGTGCAACAGATTTGCCCAAGGCAATACGTCATTTGATTTCTTAAATGCTACTTCCCTAGGCGTTGATTGTGGATCCAAGTAGAACGAAGTCCTTGACAACTGTATATAAACTTTTGCCTTTTTATCCTGATGTTGCTTATTGGTCCAGTTGTAAAATGTCTACAATAGGCAAAACTATAGAAACACAAAAGATTAGTGGTGACCTAGGGTGAATGGAGAATGTGGTGGGGGGAAGGAGAGAAAGATTGGTGGCGGAGTTGAAAATTTTTGATATAGATACAAAGATGCTTTTTGAAGTGATAAAAAAAAATGTTCTGATTAGATTATGGTGATGGGAGAACAAGTCTATAATATATTAAAAAACTATTTTTAAAAACTGTTTTAAAACTTTAAATGAGTGAAATTTATGTTATATAAATTATAAGTCAATGAAATGTTAAATTTTTAAAATTAAAATCTTTTGGGAAATTTGTTACATAAAATATATGTATATATATATACACTTGTGTGTGTGTGTGTGAATATATACATATATACTCATTAACAACTCTTGCTTATATGAAACTGGATATGATAATCAACAATGGTCTTTTTTTTTTAATTTATTTATTGTGATTTGGGTGAATATTTACAGAGCAAAGTCACTTTCCATACAGCAGTTCACATATACTTTGTCACATGTCATTGACCACAGTTTACCACAATGCAACAGCTCCCCTCCCACTTCCTTCCCATAGTTACCTCTTCCTAGTGTCCATCCCTCCATACTCTCCTGCCCCCTGAGCT
>NW_006921750.1:6744500-6749930 GCF_000298275.1 Orycteropus afer afer
CTTTTCAGTCTTGCAGGCCTCGAGAGTCCTTGGGGTTGCTGGAAAGCAGAACGTGTTCTTAAACCCCAGAAATCTGTGAGAGTGCTGTCTCTTTAAATATCCAAAATAGTCAAGCCTCTTTTTAAACCTTCAAAATGGCAGTGCCCTCTGGATGGCAAAAGTCCACAGCTCAGCCCACCTTTCTCTTCACCTTCTCCGTTTGTTCCCCAGCCACCGTGCACAGTTCTCCGGGCAGTCACTGGCTAGCAGGGTGATTTTTAGGTAAATTCTTAAGTCCTACCACCACAGGAATCTGCGAGAGTGCTGTCTCTTTAAATATCCAAAGTAGTCAAGCCGCTTTTTAAACCTACAAAATGGCGGCACCCTCCACAACTCAGCCCACCTTTCTCTTCACCTTCTCTGTATGTTCCCAGGCACCATGCACAGTCCCTGCAGTCCCTTTGCTAGCAGTATGATTTTTAGGTTAATTCTTAGGTCCTACCACCAGTCAGGAATCTCCAAGCCACCTGTACTGTTAGGGTCACTCAGTTCGCTGTCAGATCGCAGCTCTGTATGTCTCCTTTTTTTGGTATTGTCATGCAAATTCTTCTGCTAGTTGGGGTTTAGTCCACTTCTGTATCCTTCCCTTCAAGGCTTAGGGGTCCAAGATTATCTTCTGTGTCTGTGTTAATTGATTTCCCTTTTTTTTGTTGAAGAAGGTTTGTGCAGTCCTTCTGCCTACTCCACCATCTTTGACAAGCTCAACAATGGTCTTATTATACCTAGCTATCACTTGTCATTGTCACAATAATACAAAGATAAATTAGCATAATTAAAGCAGCTCAACATTGGCTATACATATGTGTTGTTGTTGTTGTTGTTACTTGCCATCGAGTCAGACCTGACTCATAGCATGTGTGTAGTCTCCTTTAATTCTCTTAATTAATTATGTTCTATATATAACATAATATTCAAGGGTTGCTTATGAATTTAAAATATTGTCAACAAGTAGGAATATCAAAGAAATTTCTCAACATGATAAAGTATGTCTTATAAAATATGTTACAAACATTACCATTAACAGAAAGAATAACAATGGAGGAATACATAAATGTACTAAATTCATAAAATGAATAAAATATAACAAAAGAGAACTGTTGTATCAATTTTAATTCATCCCAAAAAACATACTAAATGAAAAACAGAAATGATGAAAAGCTACAAAAGTTAAAACACACATATATATCATTATTATAGCTAAATGGTATATATTAACATTTTAAAGACATGACCCAAAGTTAGCCAAAACAAGTTCACAATAGAATTACCCCTGAGATTGTTGTTAGATGCCATTGCATTGTCTCTGACTCATAGAAACCCTATACACAGCAGAAAAAAACACCACCCGGTCCCGTGCCAACTCCTCAATCTTTGCTATACTTGAGCCCATCAATGCACCTGCTGGGTTAATCCATCTTGTTGAGGACCCTCCCCTCTTCTGTCAATCCTCCTCCACCTTAAGAAGCATGACATGCTTCTCCAGGTAATGGCTTTCTGATAACATGACCAAAGTAGGTGAGATGAAGTCTGGCCATTCTCACTTCCAAGGAGTCTTCTGGATGCACATTCTCCATGACAGATTTGTTAGTTCTTTTAGCAGTTCATGGTATTTTCAGGATTCATTGCCAGCACCACAACTCAAAAGCATCAATTCTTCTTTGGTCGTCCTTATTCATTTTGTCCAGCTCTCACATGCATATGAGACAATTTAAAATATCGTGGCTTGTGTCAGGCACACCTTAATCCTCAAGGAGACAACTTTGCTCCTCAGGACTTGAAAGAAGTCCTTTGCAGATGACTTGTCCAGTGGTATAGTGGTATACATCATCTGTTCCCCTGACTGCTGCTTCCATTGGCATCAGTTGTAGAACCAAGCAATGTGAAGTCTTTGACAACTTCAAACTTTTCTCCATTTATTGTGATGCTGCTTATAGGTTCAATTGTTATGATTTTTGTTTTCTTTATATTGAGATATAATCCATACTCCAGACTATATTCTTCAATCTTCATCAGTAAGTGCTTCATGCCATCCTCACTTTCAACAAACAAACTTGTGTCATCAGCATATTGCAGGATGTTAGTAATTCTTTTTCCAATCTTCATGCCACATTCCTCATCATATAGTCAAGCTTCTCAGATTATTTTCTCAGCATATAGATTGAATAAGTATGGGTAAAAGATACAATCCTGATCACTCCCTTCTTGATTTTAAACCTTGCAGTGTTCCCTTGTTCTGTTTGAATGATGGCCTTCTTGTATATTACAGGTTCCTCATGAGTACAATGAAGTGTTCTGGAATTGCCATTCTTCTCAATGTTATCCACGATATGTTATGATCCACACAATCAAATGTTTTTGCATAGTCAAAAAACACAAGTAAACATCTTTCTGGTATTCTTTGCTTTGAGCCAAAATCCATCTGATATCAGCAAAGATAACCTTTATTCCACATCCTCTTATGAATCCAGCTCAGACCTCTGGAAATTCTGTCAATATACTGCTGCAACCATTTTTGAATTATCTTCAGTAAGATTTTACTTGCATGCTATATTAATTATAGTGTTAGACAATTTTCACGTTCTGTAGGATCACTTTTCTTTGGAATAGGCACAAATATGGTTCTCTCCCAGTCAGTTGTCCTGGTAGCTGTCTTCCAAATCAGTTGGCTTAAACAAGTGAGTGCCTCCATGGGACATCCATTTGTTGACACATCTCAGTGGGCATTCCATCAATTCCTGGAGCCTTGTTCTTTGCCAATTTTTTCAGTGCAGCTTTTACTTCTTCTTTCAATACCATTGGTTCTTGGATATATGCCAATTCCTGAAATGGATGAAGCTCGACAAGCTTTTTTTGGTACAGTGACTTTGTGCATTCTTTTCATCTTATTATTTTTTATTTTAAGAGCTTGTTTTACATTCAAAAGTCACATGTACATTTAGTTTCATTCCCCATTCTCCATGTTCAACCCTAACCCAGTCTCCTTCCCTCCTAACCCTGCAACATTCCCCCTGTGTCCCTCATAATTATGAACTCTTGTTTGTCCTGCATTTCCATCGTCTATTGATGCTTCCTACAGGTTCAATATTTTTCCAATAGACTCTTTCAATATTCCAACTTGAGGCTTAATTTTTTTCCTCAGTTCTTTCAGCATGGGAAATGCCAAAACATATTCTTCCCTTTTGGTTTTCTAACTCCAGGTCTTTGCACATTTCATTAGAGTAATTGGCTTTGTTTGCTCGAGCTGCTCTTTGAAATCTCCTGTTCAGCTATTTCATGTTGTCATTTCTTCCATTTGCTTTAGCTACTCTCTGCTGAAGGGCAAGTTTCAGAGTTTCTTCTGACATCCATTTTTGTCTTTTCTTCTTTTCTTGTGTTTTTAATGGCCTCTTTCTTTCTTCATGGATGATGTTCTTGACGTCATACCACAATTCTTCTGGTTTTCGATCATTGGTGTTCAATGCATCAAATCTGTTCCCTGAGGGAGGGAAAGAAAAGAACAGATATAGAAAGAACACTAAAGAGGTTTCAGATTTACATGAAATATTCTATTTATTTAATTTGAATATCATAAGAGGCAAAGTTGCAAAAAGCTAACATTTATTAAGTTTTGCAATGAATACAAAAGTGTCTTTTATTATCTATAATTCACTGTAGTTTAGAATTTATAAATTAATTTATGAGTAATTTGAGTATTGTTAACAATTCTTTCATGTTACTAAATTATGTGTTTTAAAAACCAGAATGTTATTTAAAATTGTAAATTGCTTTGTTAAAGGATTACTAAAGAGTAGTCCTAATCTATATGTCTATGTATATCAATTTCATCCTAAAACATAAAATATATATTTTATTTTAGCTTTATCACAATAAGGTACAAAGATATTCAGAAACTAGAGAATGTCTTACTATCAGGCACTTTGATAACACAACTTTGTTAAATCATAGGAAATTAAGCACATTATGCTCTTTTAAAATAATTTATTTCCTAGCTATTACTCTACCTTTTTTTTTTTTTTACTTTTCTTTTTGAGTAAATTTCAGTGCAATATACATTTCAGATTTTCATAGCCTTCTAAATATTATTTTCACTCAACTTCAATCTTGTAATAAAATGCATCTTCCATTAAAGGAAAATTTTTATTATTCATTTGACTATGTAGCCCAAGGATTAACAATGGCATTTAAAGAAATGAGATGTTCAGATACCTCAAAAAATATATATGAGATTAACACATTAATACAAAGATGTCCTAGAACTAATTTTTTTCTGAGTATTATACATTTTATTAGGGCACAGTAGAATGAAGTTATTAAATGCAGAGTACTCCCTAACTGTTATATGTGTCATGCTTTCATTTCTTCCTTACTCCTCTAAGAAGTAAATACACCCTGAAGTTTGCTTGATAATATAGGTCTTTCAGGATACTCTCTACCTAATACCCCAAATTTTACTGTTTTCATATTGAAGGAAAGTGAGTGAGCCCTAGGTCTATCTCATCATATTGCTCAATATCACTATTTCAGGTAGAAACAATTTTCACATTTGTGGCATATCCATATTTTTTATTTTTTTATGATTTAATGCCAGAAAGCATTTAATAACACCAAGCACATAATAAATAATCCCTGAATGTTTGATGCTATTACAGTACTAGTTATTTATATGGGGATGAGGTAGGAGGGTGCTATTCTATGTAGTTCAGACTCTTTGTAACAGGGAAATCAACACATTATTTTAAAGTAAGTTCCCCATAGTATTGGTTATGAGAGCTTGATTAAGTTTGAAATCTCTACAATGCATTCATTTTTTAAAATACAGATAATGAAATTTCCATATAACAACAACAACAACATAGTTGAACAGAGATTAAATATATGTAGGTACTGTTTAAACACTGAACTGCCTATAGTACTGTGAGAAAACACCATCCACTTGTGTTTGATTAAGTAGAAACTTGAGTTGGCTCTTACATATCTCAGGATTTAGGAATAATATAATTAGCATTTAACTTATTATGAGGTATGCATGCCTTAGGAGGAGGTAGTGCCTGGGAGCTATGTTTAAAATATTCTTATATTTTACTTTAATAAGTGCAGATAGTTTAGGAACAGAAGAATTAGGTAGGAGTATGATGAAACACACTGGGCATGAATTGATAATTACTGAATCTGAAGAGTAAGGGCATGGTGACTTACTAGTCTACATCATTGTACATAAGATTGGAATTTTCTATAACAATGCCATGAATAGTATGCAGCAAATGTACAAGACACACAAGGTCAATATAATTAGAAATTCTCATTCAGTGCAAACTGTAAAAGAAAGGAAAAAAAAAAAAAAAACCCTGCATATTTTCCTCAAAGTGAACAAATATTGCTGCTTTATTATCT
>NW_006921750.1:6751085-6751761 GCF_000298275.1 Orycteropus afer afer
TTTTTTCCTGCTTTCTTTTTTGGTTGTTCCTGTGTGATTACATGGTGTGTTTTTTGTCCACTTGCTTTTACTTTTTTTATGGTTATTCAATTGTTGTTTTTGTCTAACTGAGTGGGAGACAGCAACAGTCCCTGTAAAACCCAACTACATTCACACCCCTGGCAGTTTCACTTACTGAGTGAGAACCACCAGTTTCTTTTCCACCAACTGGCCAATGATGAACAACCACCAAGAAGAGGCTGACTCACCCTTAGCTGCTCTTCACAAACAGTTAACAGAGATCTAAGTACAACAACATCACAATGTCTCAGAGAAAACAGACAATCACAGTGTGCACAAAGAAACAGAATAAAGTGGCAGAAACAAGGGAGCAAGATACAGACCCAGGACACATCACTGAGGAAGAAGTAGCATTAGAAATTCCTGAAAAGGAATTCAAAAGAATTATATTTAGGTATCTTCAGTGGATTTAGAGACTGATCAAGGAAACACTGACAAAAATTAAGGACAACACACAAAAAAACCTACAACTATTTCAGAAGAAAATATAAGAACAAAATGAATGAAAAATTAGAAATTATTCAAATCTACAGATAGAGATCCAGAATATTAATATTAATACTAAATTTTCAGAAACAGATAACACATTGAAAGGGCAAAGGAGTAGTATTGATGC
>NW_006921750.1:6752437-6757607 GCF_000298275.1 Orycteropus afer afer
TGGTGAAATTAGGAGAATTCCAGATAAGCAGAATTTAAGGGAATTTGTTAAAACCAGACCAACCTTACAAGAGATACTGAAGGGACTCCTTTGAATAGAGAATCAAAAAGAGCAAACAACAACTGACAACTAATACACAAGATGACATAACCCAGAAACGATAGCTATGGACATATCCAAAGTAAAATAAGTTTACAAGATTGTAATCATGGAACCAGAGACCTTGATCGGCAAATGAGGACAATTAAAAACAGGAAAGAGGAAAAACACTGTGCAGTTTCAGAACTTCTAAAGGGCGAGGAGTCAAGAAAGTTGCTAGATAGAATGGAGTGTTTTAAACTTGGAGAGGAAATTATAAATCACAGGGTAACCTCAAAGAAAAATGGTAAACATTCACATCACAATAAAAAAGACGACAAACACCAATATTTAAGAAATATTGAAAAAATAAGAATAAAGCAAATGATAATGCAATTCACAAACATAATGAGCTCAGCACAGAAAATTACATGGAACAATGAAAACAAGGAACACCCAGAAAAAGCACATAACAAAATGACAGCAATGAATTCATAATTTTCAATAATTACACTGAATGTTAATGGATTAAATGTACCACTCTAGAGACAGAGAGTTGCAGACTGGAAAAGAAAACAAAATCTATCAATATGTTGTCTACAAGAGACACACCTTTGAGACAAAGACAAAAATAGACTAAAAATCAAAGGTTGAAAAAAGATATATCAAGCAAATGGCAACCAAAAAAGAGAAAGGGTGGGAATATTAATTTCTGATCAAATTGGCTTTAAGACAAAAACAACCATACGAGACAAGGTAGGACATTATATAATGATTAAAGGATCAATTGAACAAGAAGATATAACCATAGTAAATATCTATGGACCCCTTAAAAGAGGCTCAAAATGCATGACCTTAAAAGAATTGAAAAGGCAAATAGATGACTCCATAGTCATAGTGGGAGACTTCAATACACCACTTTCAATGAAAGATAGAACAACTGGAAAGAAACTCAACAAAGATGCAGAAGAGCTAAACAATACAATCCACCAACTAGACCTTATAGACATCTACAGAGCACTTCACCAAACAACAGCCCAATATACATTCTTTTCCAGTGCAGATGGAACATTTTCCATGATAGACAATTTGTTAGGCCATAAAGAAAGCCTTAATAAGTGTAAAAACATTGAAATACTACAAAGCATCTTCTCAGATCACAGTGCCATCAAATTAGAAATCAACAATAGAAAGATCAATGGAAAAAGAGCAAACACATGGAAACTGAACAACACCTTCTTTAAGAAAGACTGGGTAAGAAAAGAAATAAATGAAATTAAAAAATTCCTTGAATCAACTGAGAATGAAAACACAATGTACCAAAATCTTTGGGACTCAGCCAAAACAATGATCAGAAGCCATGTTACAGCAATAAATACACACATCACAAAAGAAGAAAGAGCCAAAATGAACAATTTAAACCAACACTTCCAATAATTAGAAAAAGAACAGAAATAAAAGCCAACAGTCACCAAAAAGAAAGAAAATAAAGATTCTACCAGAAATCAATGAAACAGAAAATAAAAAGACAATAGAAAAAAATCAAAAAACTAGAAATTGTTTTTTTGAAAAAATTAATAAAATTGACAAACCAATGGCACATTTCACAAAGCAAAAGAGGGAGAGAATACAAGGAACACAAATAATAAATGAAATGGGTGACATCACAACAGAATCAACTAAAAAAAAAAGATAATATCAGGATACTATGAAGAACTGTACTCCAACAAATTTGAAAATCTGGACAAAGTGGACAAATTTCTAAAAATATACTACTCACCTATAATAACACAGACTGATGTGGAAAAGTTGAACAGACCCATAACAAAAGAATAAACTGAACAAGTAAAAATAAAATGACCAACAACAACAACAACAAAAAATCCTGGCCCACACAGTTTCACCAGAGAATTCTAACAAACATTCAGAGAAAAACTGACACCAATCCTATTCAAGCTATTCCAAAACATAGAAAAGGATGAAATCTTCCCTCATTCATTTTATGAAGCAAGCATAATGTTGATACTAAAACCAGGCAAAGACATCAATCAAAAGGAAAACTATAGACCAATGTCCCTGATGAATATAGATGCAAAAATCTTCAACAAAATCCTAGCCAATAGATTCTGTGTTAGGCTGGGTTCCCTAGAGAAGCAAAACCAGTTAAGTTTATATATACATATAGAGAAACTGAAATTTATCTTAAGAAAATGGCTCACACACTTATGTTGTTGTTGTTGTTATGTGCCTTCGAGTCGGTCCCAACTCATAGCGACCCCTCCTTGGGTTTCCGAGGCAGTATCACTACGGAAGTAGGATTGCCCAACCTTTCTTCCAAGGAGTGGCTGGTGGGTTTGAACCGCCAGCCTTCTGGTTAGCAGTCAAGTGCCTTAGCCACTATGCTACCAGAGCTCCTAACTTATAGAAGAAGGCAAGTCCCAAGTCCTTGGGTCAAATGTCAAGCTGGAGGTTTTTCCTGACTCACAAAGCTTCAGGGGCTGATGAGCTCAAAGTTGGCAGGCAGTATACCAGCTGTTGACTCCAACTAATGATGAATCCAAGATCTCCAGGCCAAATTATAGATTGTTCACTCGTGGACATTTGTAGGCAGAACAACTGGATCTCAATCCACAGAAGAGTGTCTCTTTTCCCACGATGTCTATTGATTTGTTGGAAGCAGGCCACACCCCTAGGGATAGTCCCTTTCAGTGGATTGGCTGCTAAAAATATATACATCAGATTACATCATGGGAGTAACCCATATCACAATTGCTTACCACACAGTATTGTGGTCCTGCCATTTTGACACACAGCTCCAACTAACATAGACTCCAACAACATACTAAGAAAATAATTCATTACGATCAAATGGAGTTCATAGCAGGTATTCAAGGACAGTTTAACATTAAAAAGTGAATTTTCATCCACAACATCAATAAAACAAAGTAAAAGAACCACATGATCATATCAATCAATGCAGAAAAGGCATTTGATAAATGCAACACCCATTCCTGATCAAAACTCCCAGCAAAATAGGAACAGAAGAGACATTCCTCAACATAATGTACCTCACACCATACACAAGTATGTACATGCAAAACCAACAGCCAACATTATTCTCAGTGGAGAGAGACTGAAACCACTCCCCTTGCTAACAGGAAACAGATAAGGATGCCCTCTATCACGACTTCTATTTAACATTGTATTGGAAGTCCTAGCCGGGGCAATAAGGAGAGAAAGGGAAACCAAAGGGATACAAAGTGGTAAAGAAGAAGTCAAACTATCTCTGTTTGCTGATGATATGATCCTATACCTATAAAACCAGAGACTCTGTAAAAAATCTACTGGAACTAATTGAGAGATTGAGTGCATAATGGCAGAATACAAGATCAACATCCAAAATTCACTTGGATTCCTCTACACAAGCAAAGAGTTTGCTGAAAAATAAATAAGGGAATCAATACCATTTACAATAGCTATGAAAAAAAAATAAAATGCTTGGGAATAAATCTTGCCAAGGACACAAAAGACGTGTATATATTAAAAAAAAAAAACAAAACAAAACTATAAAAGACTATTTCAAGAAACTATAAAAGATCTACATAAATGGAAAACCATACCATGCCCGTGGATAGGAAGATTGAACATTGTGAAAATGTCAGTTCTACCCAAAACAATCTATGAATTCAATAAATCCCAAGCTTGATGCCATCAATATTCTTTGAGGATATGGAATAAGCAATCACTCACTTCATATGGAAAGGAAAGTGTCCTTGGATAAGCAGAGCACTATAGAAGAAGAAGAACAAAGTTAAGGTCTCACACTGCTGGATCTCAAAACTATACATCCACAGTACTCAAAACTGCCTGGTACTGGTATAATGACAGACACATACACCAATGGAATAGAATTGAGAACTCAGAAACAGATCCATTGATCTTTGGTCAGCTGATCTTTGACAAAGGGCCTAAATCCATTATATGGGGAAGAGAATGTTTGTTTAATAAATTGTGCTGAAACAGCTGGATATCCATTTGCAGAAAAATTAAACAAGATCTGTACCTCACACCATACACAAAAACTAACTACAGATGGATCAAAGAGTTAAATGTGAAATCTAAAACTATAGAGTTCCTCAAGAAATACTAAGGGCAAATTTAAGGGCCTTGATATAAGGTATAAATAGACTATCAAGGATAACCCAAAATGCACAAACAGCAGATGAGAAATTAGATGAATGGGGCCTTCTAAAAATTAAATTTTTATGTGCTCCCAAAGACTTCTCCATATATGATGTTTAAAGACGTCAGCTGCAGGGATCCAGGTGAGGAGAGGAACTCAGCCACACCCAAAGCAGCAGTGAAGGAGAGCAGGAAAAAGTGGATTAAAAGCCTGGAACCCTGAAAGAGGAGCAGTCAGCAGCAGGGATCCAGGTGAGTAGTGGGAACTCAGGCATGCCCAAAGCAGCAGAGTGGGAGAGCAGGAAAAGGAGGATTACAAGCCAGGAACTCGGACAAAGGAGCAGTCACCTGCAGGGATCCAGGTGAGGAGAGGAACTCAGGCACACACAAACCAGCAGGGCAGGAGAGGGGGAAAAAGGGGATTAAAAGGCCTAGGAATCTGGACAGAGGAGAAGTCAGCCACAGGTCCCGAGGTAAATGTGGTACAAGAGGTTTACAACAGGGAGGCAAACTTGTCTGTTGGTTTATCCTACCATGGTGATGTGTTGATGTGAGTTTTGAAGCTGAGCCACTGGTGTTTCTACACCAGTGGGATGCACATGATGAACAGGTATTAGCTAAGCTTACAGACTGAGACAGACTAGGAAGAAGGAGGAGGCCATCCATTTCTCAAATAATTGGTCAGGGAAAACCGTATGAATAGCTAATAAACACTGTTTGATACATTACCATGCAACTTTATGAATAGTCTGGTTAAGTTAGAAGGCTCTCAAAATAGAACTGGGAAAGAGCTGCATCATCTGAGTAAACCTAGCCTTATTCCTATGGATAAGGTAAAGCTTTTGAGACCTCCATTTGCTGATGTGGCACCACTCAAATTGAAGAGAAACAGCTGCAGACATCCATTAAT
>NW_006921750.1:6758722-6759377 GCF_000298275.1 Orycteropus afer afer
CCTTGAGTTGCAATATTGAGAGATTCTATGGGAAAAATATTGAATGATGCAGGAAACATCAAGAGAAGATGGCAGGAATACACAGAATCACTGTAGGAAAAGGAACTGGTTGATCTTCATCCATTTCAGGAAGTGGCACATGATCTAGAACAATGGTACTGAAGGAGGAAGTCAAAACTGTAATGAAAAAATTGGTAAAGAACAAGGCTCTGGGGATTGACAGAATACCCATTGAGATATTTCAACAAATTGATGCCCCATTGGAGGCACTCAGTTATGCCAAGAGATTTTGAGGACAGCTACCTGGTCAACTGACTGGAAGAGATCCATATTTGTACCCATTCCAAAGATAGGTGATCCCGTAGATTGTGGAAATTATAGAAAAATATCATTAATATCTCATGCAAGTACGATCTTACTGAAGATAATTAAAAAAGATTTGCAGAGTAATACAGAAACACAGTACTGTTTTAGCAATAACAGTAAAAAACGTTGACAGAGAACTTCCAGAGGTGCAAGCTGGATTCAGAAGAGAAGGTGGAACAAGGAATATCATAGCAGTTGTCAGATGGATCTTGGCTCAAGGCAAAGAATACCAGAAAGATGTCTATTTGTGTTTTATTGACTATGCAAAGGCATTTGATTGTGTGGATCA
>NW_006921750.1:6760162-6771423 GCF_000298275.1 Orycteropus afer afer
GAAGACTGAAAAAGAGTTGATGCTTTTGAGTTGTGGTGCTGGCGAAGAATGCTGAAAGTACCATGGACTGCTAAAAGAACTAGCAGATCTGTCCTGGAGGAAGTGCACCTGAAATGCTCCTTGGAAGTGAGAATGATCAGACTTCGTCTCACCAATTTTGGTCATGTTGTCAGAAGGGACCATTCCTTGGAGAAGGTTGTCATGCTTGGTAGGGTGGAGGGTCAACAAAAGAAGAGGAGACCTTCAATGAGATGGTTTGATACAGTGGGTTCAATGATGGGCTCAAGTATAGCAGGGATCATGGAATCAGTTACAGGATCGGGCAGTGTTTCATTCTGCTGTGCATGGGGTCGCTATGAGTTGGAAACGACTCCACGGCACCTAACAACAACAACAACAACAGCAAAAGTCTTCTCCAAAATAGTCAAAAGAGAACTTACAGATTGGGAAAAATAATATTCAGGAATGACATATCTGACAAGGGCCTTATATCTAAAATATATAGAAAACTCCAACATTTCAACAACGAAAAGATAAAAAATTCAATTAAAAAATGGGCTGAAGACATGAATGGACACTTCACCATAGATGATATTCAGGCAGCCAACAAACATATAAAGAAATGCTCACGATCATTAGCCATTAGAGAGGTGCATATCAAAACAATGAGAGACCATCTTCCCCATCACTAGTCGCAAAATACAAGACAGAAAGTAACAAATGCTGGCAAGGATGTGGAGAGATTGGGACTCTCATACACTGCTGGTGGCACTGTCAAATAGTCTGACCACTGTGGAAAGCAGTGTGGTGATTCCTTAAAAAGTTGGAATTGGAAATACCATTTGGCCCAGCCATTCAATTTGCAGGTATATATCCTATAGATATGAGAGCCAGGACAAGAACAGACATATGAACACCCATGTTCATCACAGCACTATTTACAACAGTCAAAAGATGGAGAAACAGCCTATTTGTCCATCAACTGAAGAATGGATAATCAAACTATGGTACATATATACAATGGAATACTATACAACCCTAAAAAGTAATGTAGAATCTGCAAAAAAAAAAAAAAAAAAGCATTACGTGGATGAACAAGTACTGATTTGGGTGAAGACATGGCAATGTGCCAAATGTGAGTGATCATCATGGTGGATTTGAGGAAGAGGAAGACATAGAGTGGTAAATGGAGGTACAGTCAACAAAGATGAACCATTTTGCATATATTGTACTGCGTTGTCAGTGAACGCAAACGTGGATATACAGGTGGATAGATGGGTGGACAGGCTGAACAATTAAGTATGTCTATGCAGTGGGGGGAGGGTAGTGTGCCCAAGGCCATGCATAGGGTTGGCAGACAAAGTTTCTTCAAGTATATTGGTATGTTCTGTAAGAATTCCCATGTATATAGTAGTGCTGACAAGGGACAAAGTTGTAGTCACTTCTTGGCCACAGCCAGCTTTCAAGAGGGAGTGAATAGTTAGTTAAAAGAGAGGCATACAAGGTGAACATTTACATTAGGTATATACAGTTCTTGGAGAAATCAATCATGGGAGAATGGAAGGACTGTGTGTACACAGGGAGACAGTTCAGAGGACCAGAGTACATAGAAAGAAGGACAAAGGGAAGAGGTAACTATTGGGAGGAAGTGGGAGGGGAGCTGCTGCATTGTGGGAAATTGTAATCAATGTCATGAGACAAAAGCTGTGTGAACTCCTGTATGGAAAATGAATTTGCTCTGTAAATTTTCACCCAAATCACAATTAAAAACAAAAAAAACAAAACACCAAGATGCTAGCCACCTTGTATCATAATATTTAACTGGTTATTGCAACCCCACCAGCCACTGCTTATATGCACTGGTTATTGCTTATATGTGGGAAATCCATTAATACTATGGTAGCATATTTTAAACCAATTTATTGAATTCCATTACTGTATTTTTGAAAACATATTTTCAATTCTTATATAACATATACATTAATATGTAAATTAATACAATATTAGCAATGCTCTAAATTCTTCTTTCCTTGTTTTCTGAAATAGAAATTAACAGCCAAAACCAAGTGGAATCTATTCTGAATCTTATAACCCTATAGGATTTCCAAGGCTGAAATTTAATGGAGGCAGACTGCCACATCATTCTCCAGTAGAGCTGAGGGTGGGTTTGAATCAACTACCTTTCAAGTTGAGTGATTAGCCACTGTGCCTCCAGGGCTTCTTAATATCAGTAGCATCTGAAATATTTAAATAGTTTCATTATTTTTTCAATAGTTTATTTCTTATTTTAAATAATTCTCTGTTTGAAAGGCAATTCATTACTGATAAATGTGAAATGTTAATGAAGACAGTAGCCAATTTTCATTGTGGTTCTTCACTTGTCTGGCTTTTGATTTAGAAGATCATAACTTCTATAAACTGAATAATATTTAAAATAATGCTAAATATATTTTAAGGATATTTTGATGACATAATAATACTTAAGTACTTTAAAAAACATGCACATTTCTTATTTTTTCAAACTCTTTATTTTTAATAAAAAATTAGTAATTGTTTTCATGAAATGACATTTTTCTCAATATATTAAAAATTATCAAACATACCAAGTAACATATATAAATCATAAAATTATAATCATAATAAAACAAATATTCAAGTACTAATCACTCAATTAAGAAATAGAATATTATCTTTGAACTCTCAAACTCTCACTGCTGTACAGTTTATCGCCACTCTTAGTGACCCCTCCTTGGGTTTTCAAGGTAGTAGGTCTACAGAATTAGATTGCCCAGTCTTCCTTCTGAAGAGTGGCTGGTGGGTTAGAACCATCAGCCTTCTGGTTAGCAGTCAAATGCCTTAGGCACTACACCATCAGAGCTCCTTATTATCTTTTAAGTCCATTCAAACGTCTTCTAATATATCTGGTGTATTTGCTTCATTGCTCTATTTCCTATTCTAGATTTTGTTCATGCTCATTAAAAGTAATTTTAAAATTGATGAATATATAAAAATGAAATGAGACCCCAGCAATTTTACCCCCTAGTACTGAGCACTCTTAACCTTTCCGGGGTTTATTATATGTACATATGCTTTGGTGTTTACAAAATATAGTCATATTATTGATTATACAATAATGTATGATTTTACAATAATCATATAAATTGTATTCACAAAATGTTTATCAATGTTTTCCTATGATAAATATTTATATTTATTACAAATGTCTGCAGGTGTCTCTGATCATTTTATTATGAAAAATGTTGAAGGTAAAAATAGTACAGTATTGGCTACAAAATTTTTTAGTTGCTCATTAATTATTTCTAAATAGCACTGTAGAAATGTCTACCTCAATATGCTGTTGGCAAAAATATATTTGAGTACCATTGTATGCTAACTTCTTGCATACAATAACAAGCACTGGTTTTTAAAATGTCCATAATTCAGGTACTAAATGAATATTAAAATAATAATTTGAAACATTTACACTTCTTCCTTAAGCCATAAACAGCTCCAACTATCACAGTCCACCCTTTGTCAACTTGGCAGTTGTACACATCTTTTTAACCATATATAATCTGTAAATAAGGACAATTATAAAGTCATATTTGCACTTAACATGATATGCTAACACACGTAAAACTGAAACACATTAACCTTATTTATATTTCACAGTTCATAACAGAAGGAAAAACGTATTTCATGGACATATACAATGAAGAAATATAACAATCACAGTCCTAATTTCTGCAATTGGTCATGTGATTGTAGCTGATATTTTGAACCAGATTCTTCCACCACCCATTCTGTATTTCCCTTGGCCTCAGCAAGAACCTCAGCTGGTCATGGTTCTTTGCCTGGTGGGGTGACCCAAACCTTCATTCCTGAAGGGCCTGGGCTGTAAGCCATCATATCACAATTTCTTTGCTTTAATTTTCCATTGAATTTAACCACAGGGCATGGTAGTACTAAGAGATGTCCTAAAGAATTTCCTGCATTCCAGACATATTCTTTACCTCCATTATATAATGTTAATCCAATTTCCCCATGGTAATCACTATCTATAACACCAGATACTACAGTAACGTCCTTCTTTGTCTGTTGATCCAGAGGCTTGAGGAAGCCAAAATGGGCTGGTGGCATTCTTAATTTCCAGTTCAATGCAATCAGTATTGTGTCTCCAGGTGGGAGTGTTCCTCCCTTTGGGACTAGTATCTCCAGACCCACAGAGCATAGAGTAGTAGGGACAGGAAGAAAAAAAATTCTGAGTGGGTAACTAGGAGTAATAGTGAGTGGTACCACTCCAGTTTCCACCCCTTGGGTCCTGGACCTGTGAATCCTGGCTATTGGAGAAACAGAACCATATATTGGATGCTGGTTTAGAGCATATATAGCTTCTTGGAGAACATTGCCTCAACTCTTCAAGGTATTGCCACCTAGCTGGTGCTGTAATTGTGTTTTCAGGAGGCCATTCCATTGTTCTATCAAGACTGCTGCCTCAGGATGATGGACAACATGATAAGAGCAGTGAATTCCATGAGCATAAGCCCATTGCTGCACTTCATGTGCTGTGAAGTGAGTCCCTTGATCTGAAGCAATGCTGTGTGGGATACTATGACAGTGGATAAGGCATTCTATAAGTCCACAGATGGTAGCTTTGCAGAAGCATTCATTGCAGGCAGGGAAGGAAAATCCATATCCAGAATAAATATCTGTTCCAATAAGAACAAAATGCTGTCCTTTCCATGATGGATGTGGTCCAATGTAATCAACCTGCCACCATGTAGATGGCTGATCACCCTGAGGTTCCATATCATGGACTCAGTGTTGGTCTCTGCTGTTGGCAAATTGGGCACTCAGCAGGGGTGGGAACCAATCAGCCTTGGTAAGTGGGAGTCCATGTGCTGAGTCCATGCATAACCTCCATCCCTGCCACCATGGCCACATTTTTCATAAGCCCATTGAGCAATGACAGGGAAAAAGGATGGCTGGTTTCCACTGAACATGTCATCCTATCCACCTGATTATTAAAGTCCTCCTCTGCAGAGGTCACCTTTTGGTGGGCATTCACATGAGACACAAATACCTTTATTCTTTTGGCTCATTCAGAGAGATCTACCCATATACCTCTTCCCCAAGCATCCTTATAACCAATCTTCCAATGTTGTTCCTTCCAAGTCCCAGACCATACAGCTAAGCCATTAGCCACAGCCCATGAATCCATATGCATGTCTCGAAGTTCTGCCCATTGGCAGGATTTCCTTTCACAACTGTCCTTTAAGGAAGTCCCAGAAAGGGACTTCAGTGCCTCTGCTGTCCACTTTCAAGTGATGCAGACATATCGCACAGAACCATCTGTAAATCAGGCACAAGTTTTCTCTCCTTCAGTCAACTGATCATAAGGACTCCTCATGAGGCCATAGGTGCAGACTGGGAAAGGGAAGGTAAAGTGAATGGAGTGGAGATCATAAGTATTTGAGCCATTTGCTCATGCAACTTACTTGTGCCTTCAGGCCATGCTTAAGCCCAATTTCTGATATACCACTTCTATTTAATGATGGAGTGCTGTGGTGCATATCCAACTTTATGACTCTATGGGACAGACAACACCCTGTTCATGATAGGCAGCTCAGGCCTCATGGTCACTTGGTGGGCCATGGTTGGGCGTTCAGTCTTTACTAAAGTCCAGCAACAAGCCAAAAGCTATTTCTCAAAAGAAAAGTAGTTATCTGCAGAGGATGTCAGGGCTTTGCTCCAAACTCCCGAGGGTCTGCATTGCTATTCACCAATAGGGACCTGCCAAAGATTCCAAACAGTGTCTCTATCTGCTACAGACATTTCAAGCACCATTGGATCAGGTGGATCATATGGCCCAAGTGGCAGAGCAGCCTGCATAGCAGCCTGAACCTGTTGCAGAGCCTTCTGTTGTTCTGGGCCCCACTCAAAACTAGCATCTCTCTGAGTCACTTGATAAAAAGGTCACAGCAACATACCCAAATGAGGGATATATTGCCTCCAAAATCCAAAGAGGCCCGCCAGATGTTGTACCTCCTTTTAAGTTGTTTGGGAAGCCAGATACAATAACTTATCCTTCTCTTTAGTAGGAATATCTCGACATGCCCCACACCATTGGACCCCTAGAAATTTCACTGTGGTGGAAGGTGTCTGAATTTTTGTTGGATTAATTTCCCAACCTCAGGCACATACACATCTCACCAATAAGTCTAGAATCATCGATATTTCTTCCTTACTAGGTCCAATCAGCATAATGCCATCAATATAATTGACCAGTGTGATGTCTTGTGGAAGGGAAAGGCAATCAAGATCCTTACAGATTAAATTATGACATAGTGCCGGGGTGTCGATATACCCCTGATGAAGCACTGTAAAAGTATACTGTTGGCATTGCCACCTGAAGGCAAACTGCTTCTGATGGTCCTTTGAAATTGGTATAGAGAAAAAGGCATTGTCCACATTAATAGCTGCATACCAAATACCAGGAGAGGTACTAATTTGCTCAAGCAATGAAACCACATCAGGAAAAATAGCTGTAATTGAAGTCACCACCTGATTAAGTTTACAATAATCTACTGTCATTCTCCAAGATCCATCTGTTTTTTGCACAGGCCAAATAGACTAATTAAATGGGGATGTGGTGGGAATCACCACTGCTGCATCCTTCAGGTCCTTGATGGTGGCAGTAATCTCTGCAACCCCTGCAGGTATGCGGTATTCCTTTTGATTTACTATTTTTGTAGGTAGAGACAGTTCTAATGGCTTCCACTTGGCTTTTCATGCCACAATAGCCCTTACTCCACATGTCAGAGACCCAATCTGGGAATTCTGCCAATTGCTCAGTATATTTATTCCAATTATGCATTCTGGACTGGGTAGATCACTACCAGATGAGTTTGGGAACCCTCTGGACCCACTGTGAGACACACCTTAGGTAAGACTTCATCAATAACTTGAGCTCCATATTCCCCCACTCTGACTGGTTGGCCACAATGACACTTTGGGTCTCCTGGAATTAGTGTCAATTCAGGGCCAGTGTCCATTAATACCCAATAAATCTGATTATTTCCTTTTCCCCAATGAACAGTCACTGTCTTACAAGGCTTCAGATCCCTTAGGGAAGGCTGAGAGAAAGATTGACATTATAGATTTTTGGCAATATAGTGAGGTCTTTCCTCCAAGGGACCTGGCCTCCCCATTATTCAAGGCTTGTTGGTCTATAAACTGACTCAAGTCTGAGAATTGATTGAGAGGCCAGGACTCTGTATTCTGCCTACTCAATCTAGGTTGCTGTTCATGTGACCTAGAATTCTTCTGTCTATACATATCAAGAGATGGTAGCATAGTGCCTAAGGCTTGACTGCTAACCAGAAGGCTGGTGGTTCATACCCACCAGCCACTCCTCGGAAGGAAGGTTGGGCAATCCTACTTCCATAGTGATACTGCCTCGGAAACCCAAGGAGGGGTCGCTATGAGTCAGGGCTGACTTGACGGCAAATAACAACAACAACAACATACAGATCAAGTAAATATTTAGTAGGTTTGCTATGTATTTCACTACTAGGAACACCACGAACAAGTAGCCAATGCCATAATTCCACAAGAGTCAGACTATTCTGGTTACTGTTCCAAATCTGCTGTCCATTATGGTAACCATGCCCACCTTGCCTTTGTTGATTAACTGCTGCCATTTGGCCACTACAACCATGAGGTCCAGCCCCATAGTAGTTAAGTGTCTTAGTTCAAATAGGGCAGTTCCCACTGTCAAATCAGGTTTACATAAAATAGCAATCACAGAAGGCTTTAGGGATGCTAGAGCTCCCTTCACAAATTTATTCCTCACTGTACTGGTGAAAGCTATGTCTTCTAGACTCTCTATTTCTGGCTCTAGTGACCTAATCTGATAAATCCATTATAACAGGCCAATTTCCCTAAGCCTCTGGATCCTTCTTCTACATTATACCAAGGCAGGTATGGTACTACAACTTGACTTCAGGTAGGCCACTGCATAATCCATGCTTCAGTAAGCCAACCAAATAAACAATTAGATCCTTTCCTAACCTCTCGAGCTGAAACATTGAATAAAGAATCTGTACTCAGTGAACCTAAATCAATAAACTCAGACTTATCCAATCTTCCATTCCTTGCACCATTATCCCACACCCTCAGTAACCATTCCCATACATATTAGCAAAATCAAGTAGGTCTTTTTGGGTATAGCATAGCAACTCCTCAGTCACACTTTCTATTTTACCTTTTGGAGCTCACTTGAACTTAACTTTAGTTATAGGTCTAGCAGCAACAATGGATGATTGAGGCAGTTCCTGAGAATACTCAAGAATGTCTTCCATGGCCTCTGCCTCAGGCAGTGACCCAGCAGGACCAGTATGAGATGTAGGGGATAATGGTTTTACAGTAATCCCTTCAGATGGGAGGGATTCAATACAATTTATAGGCTCTGTATCCTGATCTTTCTGACTATCTGCCCTTATGTCCCAATTCCAGGTTTCAGGATCCCGTTTTTTCCCAATCAATGCCCTCACTTTAACTTCAGATACCATTCTGGGTTGGCAATTTAATTGGCATTATAATTCAGCCACTCTTACAATAAGACTCTGGGTTTGGTTTTCAGCAATATCAGCTCTGTTACTAGAAGAAATAAAGGTTTCCTTCAGAGCACAACTGGAAACACTGAGGTCTTTTATGTGGCACTTAAGCTATGACTCAGAAGCTCTGAGCTCATCTTGCTCTTTCACCACTTTGTCTAGTATAAGTAGGACCAACCAATCAGCTTCTTTATTCTCCTCATGGTGACAAAATTGCAGAATGGTATCAAATATGCAATCACACAGAGTCTCACTTCTCACAAGTACTTGATCTTCTGGTGGTGCTATTTTGCATATAAATGTTGCCACCTCACTCCACAGATTAGCAGGGCCCTCTTTACTAACAGAGGCAGGGTCATTAGATTCTTTACAGTTAATCAAATTGGAGAACCAATTAAGGAAGCCCATCCTTATGATTTTGTCTCTCTAGAACCACTCTCGGTACTGGGTTCTCTAGAGAAACAAAACCAGTAAAACTTATATATAGAGAGAAATAAAAATTCATCTTAGGAAAATGGCTCACACACTTATAGAAGCTGGCAAGTCCAAAGTTCTTGGATCAAACGTCAAGTGGGGCTTTTCCCGAATCTTGCCACTGCAGGGGCTGAGGAGCTCAAGGTTGGCAGGCAATATACTACCTGTTGACTCCAACGAATGATGAATCCAAGATCTCCAGGCCGAATGGTGAATTGTTCACTCATGGACAGTTGTGGGTAGCACAACCAAATCCTGATCAACAGAAGAGTGTCTCTTTCCCCAGGATGTCCATAAATATACTGGAAGCAGGCCACACCCTTAGGGAAACTCCCTTTCAGCAGATTGGGTGCTCAAAACATATTCATCTGATCCCATCATGGAAATAACCACATCACAACTGCTTAAACCACACAGAATTGTGGTCCAGCCAAGTTGACACACATCTCCAACTATCACATTATCCACCTATAGTCAGTTGATCTTTGACAAAGTGCCAAAACCCATTAAATAGGAAAAAGAGTCTCTTTACCAAATGGTGCTGCCAAAACTCGAGATCCATTTGCAGAAAAATGAAACAAGACCTGTACCTCACACCACACACAAAAACAAACTCCAGATGGATCAAAGACTTAAATGTGAAACCTAGAACTATACAGTTTCTCAAGGAAAATTTAGGGTCAATCTTAAGGGCCCTAATTCATAGCATAAATATAATATCAAACAAAGCTAGAAATGCACAAACAGCAGAAGACAAACTAAATGAGTGGGACTTTCTAAATATTAAACATGTATGTGCCTCAAAATCTTTGTCAAAAGAGTAAAAAGAGAACTTACAGACTGGGAAAAAAATAGCAACAATGTGTTGGACAAGGGGCTAATCTCTAAAATTTATAGAAAACTTCAACTCCTCTAAAAAAAAAAAAAAAAGACAAGCAATCTAATTAAGAATGGGCAGTGGACATGAATAAACACTTCACCAAAGATATTCAGGCATCAAGGAAACCCGTCAGGAAATGTTCATTATCATTAGCTAGTAGAGAGATATAAATCAAAACAACAACGAAATATCATCTCACTCGAGCACTAATTGCAAAGTTCAACAAGACAGAAAACAACAAATGATGGCAAGGGTGTGAAGAGGTTAGAACTCTCATACACTGCTGGTAGAGCAGTACAATGTTGTAACCACTGTGGAAAATGGTATGATATGTCCTTCATAAGCTGTAAATAAAAATATTATATGATTCAGCAATCCCACTACTAAGTATATATCCTAGAGAAATAAAAGTCATAACATGAACAGATATACACACAACCACGTTCATTGCAGCATTGTTCACAATAGCAAAAAGATGGAAACAACTTAAGTGCCCATCAAAAGATGAATGGATCAACATATGATGGTACATACATACAGTGGAATACTACATATCATTAAAGAATAATGATGAATCTGTGAAAGAAATCAAAATTTGGATGAGCTTAGAGGACATTGGAGCTCTGGTGGTATAGTGCCTAAGGCATTTGACTGCTAACCGGAAGGTCATCCACCAGCCATTCCTTGGAATGAAGGTTGAGCAATCTATTTCCCTAGTGATATCACCTGGGAAACCCAAGGAGGGGTCAGTATGAGTCAGGTCTGACTCGAAGGCACATAACAACAACAAACACTTAAAAAGTGAAGAAAAATTCTACACATAGAAACAATCATTTGTGAAAGTTACTAAGGGTAGGAGAGGAAGGGAGAGTAAATCACTAATTAGAAGATGGACACATATTAACTTGGGTGAAGGGAAAGCAATATACAATAAGGGGGAGGTCAACTCAAAATAATCAAGGCAGTGGAACACATAGAGTAGCACAGAATTAAAGCAATAAAGGGAATACTATTGCATACAAAATACTGCAGTGATAATAATAGCAATAATCTATGATTGGACACATAAATAGACACTCAATACGAACACAGGTAGGAAGGTTAATGATATTACCCCATGAAAATATGTGTGTTAGACTGGGTTCTCTAGAGAAACAAAACCAGTAAAGCTTCTTGTTGTTGTTGCTATTTGCCATCGAGTCGGCCTCGACTCATAGCGACCCCTCCTTGGGTTTCTGAGGCAGTATCACTACGGAAGTAGGATTGCCCAACCTTCCTTCTGAGGAGTG
>NW_006921750.1:6771523-6774494 GCF_000298275.1 Orycteropus afer afer
ATATATATATATATATATATATATATATATATAAAGAAATTTATCTTAGGAAAATGGCTCACACACTTACAGAAGCTGGCAAGTCCACAGTTCTTGGATCATATGTCAAGCTGGAGGCTTTTCCTGACACTTGCAGCTGCAGGGGCTGAGGAGCTCAAGGTTCACAGGTAGTATACTGACTGTTGACTCCAATGAATGACAAACCCAAGATCTCCAGGCCGAATGGTAGATTATTCACTCATGGACAGTTGTAGGCAGCACAACAGAATCCCGATCCACAGAAGAATGTCTCTTTTCCCAGGATGTCCATAAATATACCAGAAGCAGACCACACCCCTAGGGAAAGTACCTTTCAATGGATTGGCTGCTCAAAACATATTCTTCTGATCCCTTCATGGGAATAACCACATCACAACTGCTTAAACCACACAGAATTGTAGTCCAGTCAAGTTGACACACAGCTCCAAATATCACAACATATATAGGTCTGACAGAAGAGATCTCTACTTATGTATTTAGATGTGATTTGAATATATCCATAAATGTAATATATCATACAGGGGACAAAGTTATGAAAATGGCCTAGTTACAACCAAACACATTGAGGGAATGAGTCACTGAATATGGAAGCTCAGGATCATATTCTCTAAGTGCAATAAGATTAGTTGGTATAAAATAATCCATGAAGACAATATTCTACATCCAATTTGGTTAGTAGTGAATGGGACTTAACAGCAACTAAAGTGAAACTTGTGGTTCCTTCCAATCTGGACCAATGAAGAATGAAGAAAATCAAAGGCTCAATTACTACAAAGGACAAATGCAGCATGTGAACCCCAAGCTCTACATCTCAAAGAGCAGAAGAACTAAATGGTGTCCAGCTTCCACTGACAACTACTTTGAAAGGGATCAAAATAAGGGGTTTTGGATAAAGGGTGGAAAAATGTGGAAAAAAACTTAAAATTATAAAAAAAAAAAAAAAGTCCAGGCACAAGTTGTATGGTGGTACAACATATATATATATATATATATATCTATCATCAATGTCCCTGAGCTATAAATTGGGAGGTTGATATGTTGGCGAATGTCTTGTTGTGTATATTTTCACCACAATAAAATTAAAAAAAAAAAAAAAAGACCATGCTTATTGGTCTGATGAAGAATGGTAGAACCCCTGAGGCTCTGGCCATGAGATACTCTATAAGCTAGGAACCGAACTTAAGCCCCGTGAGCCAACTGTGAGTCAAATGATAGATGGACTTTTATGCTGAACAATAAGATCAGGAGTGTATTCACTCATTGGAACAGCTGAACATATGAGATCAGGATAGCATTTGCCCAGGAAGAGAGCTAGGAAGTTTGGAGGGGATGAGAATAAAAGAAAGGGAAAGGGTGGGTGTAAGGAGAAAGTGGAAAGAATGTTGTTATAATATGGGGACTGCAGTAAATATCAGCAAACAGAATATGTATAGGTGATTGAATGGAAAACCAATTTATTCTGTAAATTTTCACCCAAATCACAATAAAAAATGTAGTTAATAAATGTGGTTATAACGGGATTTGTCACCACAAACTAAACTGAAAAATTAACCCATTTTTATGCTTTCTAGGTCGATTTGAAATGATATTCTCTTGATGTTGTTACGGTAATGATGTTTGTCTGGTATTTTAGATCAGGTGTTACAAAATTAACTGAAGTTGCACAGAAACCATCATACTGGGTATCCTATGCTTCCACAGTCCCTGTACAGTTCAGCATGGTTGTCTGTATTGCAATTTCATCCCACCACTTTTTAACTCTAACATGTTGAGGACTACAGAACAAAGTTAAAATGACAGATCTTTACTGAATGTCTTGGTTGCTTTAGCTAATGGGGCATAGAGTAGCTTGCATTTCTAGTTTCAGCTGCCAGTTTTCAGGCAATTAATTTTGCAGATAACAGGACATCTTTGATGGGTGAGAGTGGAGAAGTGATTTGAGGAATCTACAAACTTAATAGAGTGTGATAGTTGGAGCTGTGTGTCAACTTGGCTGGACCCCAGTTCTGTGTAGTTGTTCCCATGATGGGATCGGATGACTGTGTTCTGAGTGGCCAATCTACCCAAGGGGTGTTTCCCTAGGGATGTGGCCTGCTTCCAGGATATCCAGGGACATCCTGGGAAGAAAGACATTCTTCTGTGGATCAGGACTCTGGTGTGCTGCCTACAACATTCCGTGAGTGAGCAGCCTACAGTTCAGCCTGGAGATCTTGGATTCGTCTTTCTTTGGAGTCAACAGCCAGTGTACTGCCTGCCAGCCTTGAGCTTCTCAGCCCCCTGCAATTATGGAAGCTAACAAAAGCCTCCAGCCTGATGTTACCTCCAGGGACTTTGGACTTGCCAGCTTCTATACATTTATCAGCCATTTTCCTAAGATAAATTTCTCCCTCTCTCTATATATGTAAGCTTTGCTGGTTTTTATTTCTCTAGAAAACCCAGTCTAACACAGAGAGTATATTTGGATGTGGAAGAAGTTCTTCCAGGGTACTATCACCACCTTTGTTATCAAATATGCCACCAAAAGCCCAACAAAAACCATCCAGAGATTCAGAGCAAGGATACGAGGAACTAAGTTTAAGATAATAAGTCACAGGGGTTTGGACAGATGAGGCACAAATAATCTTTTATATGTTCTTTTTTTTCTTTTTGTGATTTGGGTGAAGATTTTTCTTTTTTTAACAGCAGTTCACATATACTTTATCTCATGTCATTGACCACAGTTTACCACAATGCAACAGCTCCCCTTCCACTGTCTCCCCAGAGTTACCTCTTCCCAGTGTTCACCCCTCCATACTTTCCTGCCCCCTGAGATGTCTCCCTGTGCATAAGCAGCCCTTCCTTCTCCCATGATTGCTCTCTCCAGGGTGTGTGTCTACTTGAGGTAAATGTTTAACTCACATGCCTGTACTTTGTTTGGCTGGAAACCACAGGT
>NW_006921750.1:6774948-6775497 GCF_000298275.1 Orycteropus afer afer
TCGGTCCCTCTGGGTAGCTTGCTCTGAGCAAGCAGTGACCACAACCTTGTCCCTTGTCAGCTCTACTATACACCTTGGAATTTTGATCATTCACAGAAACTTTTAGGACCATTGTCTGCCAACCCTATATATGATCTTGGATACACTCTCCATTTCATAGACATACCTAATCTTTTAGCCTGTCCACCTATCTATCCATCCATATAGATTTGTGTGAAGATGTACAGAGCAAATTCACTTTCCATACAGCAGTTCATGTATACTTTGTCTCATGACATTGACCAGAGTTTACCATAATGCAACAGCTCCCCTCCCACCTTCTCCCAGAGTTACCTCTTCCCAGTGTCCATCCCTCCATGGGCTCCTGCCCCCTGAGCTGTCTCCCTGTGCAAAAGCAGCTCTTCTTTCTCCCATGATTGTTCTCACCAAGGAGTCTATCTACTTTAGGTAAATGTTCAACTCATATGCCTGTCTTTTGTTGGCTGGAAAACACGGGTGTGGGTTCAATTCCAGACCCGAAGAGGAGCTAGGGGCCATAGTCTCAGTGGT
>NW_006921750.1:6775854-6777200 GCF_000298275.1 Orycteropus afer afer
ATTGGTGGAAAGATCTCATGGCTACTCAACCTCCTACAATAACAACCCCTGCAGCACAACATAGAAAAGGGATTACTCCTGATAGGAAGAAACCTTGGCCTAAGTGGCTGCCTCCTACAGTTAAGCCTCCTCCTAATGATACTGCCTCGGAAACCCAAGGAGGGGTCGCTATGAGTCGGGTCCGACTCGATGGTAAAAAACAACACAACAACAATGTAGCTTATAGAATTAATGGTAGACTTTGGTATCCTCCTCGCGGAGGGGAGCCTAAACCTTCCCGATGGCCTGGCCTTCCTCTTCCTTATACTGGGGCATACATAGAAGATAAAAGAATTGTCTGGGTAAGATGGAAAAAGAGTTCCTTTTAACTCTCTCCCTTTCTTAGAGAGATTAAAATGATCAGGGCTTAGATGTAAAACTACTGCACAGAGAAATACTCTAATTTAGCAATGGAACAGTTACTTTAAGAAATTAAAAGGCCACAAGTATATGTTGATGGACTATGTAGACCCATCTGCACCCCCAGGCTGGTGGTAATTCAGGGAATGGTGCCAACCACAAGGTTGAGTCACACGTTCTGGCCCCATGTTGTTTTCTTCACCCAGACCATTTCCTCATGCCTTAGTTAACCCCATTGTCTAGCATATTTTACTCATATAATGTTAATTATAGCTAAGATAGATAAAATAAGACGTAAGTCTAGTTTATAAGTTCAATAATAGTTTTATAAGTTTTGGATACAGTTAATTATAACAAGATTAAACTTGCATTTACTTGGAAATAAGATGTTCTAGATTAAGGGAATGTTCTGGGATGTTCCCAGTAAACAGGAAGACAAGTAATTCATAAAGTGTGATAAATGTAGTTGTTATTGTAAAGTTAATAGCCCACCATAATAAAGTGTGATAAACATACTTGTTATTGTAAAGTTAATAGCCCACCGTAATAAAGTGTGATAAACATATTTGTTATTGTAAAGTTAATAGCACACAGCCATGAAATGATTCAAGAATGTACCTGGAATCATGGATTTGTCATTTTGCTTTGTCATTACCTCATGTAATCTGCAATGTTGTTGTTGTTGTTGTGTGCCATCGAGTTGGACCCGACTCATAGCGACCCTTCGTTGGGTTCCGAGGCAGTATCACTATGGAAGTAGATTGCCCCATCTTTCTTTCCGAGGAGAGGCTGGTGGGTTTGAACCGCCAGCCTTCTGGTTAGCAGTCAAGTGCCTTAGGCACTATGCTAACAGTGCTCCCAATCTGCAATATAGTATAAAATAAAGAAGGCCACCTCATTATGTGGGGCACATCTTCATCTTGTGTGAGTGTGTCTCCTTCATCTCA
>NW_006921750.1:6777507-6778560 GCF_000298275.1 Orycteropus afer afer
AGGAGAGACCCATCGTTGCATCTAGATGGCAGCTTGCTAGCTTTTGAGATCCCAGTCGCTACTTGCCAAAGTAGGAGGTGGAACAATGTTCTGTATAGTACGCTGTGCCAATTGAGCTTGATGTCTTCTGTGACTATGGTCCCAAGCCCACAAGTTCAACTACTTGGTCCCTCTTGGTAGTTGGCTGTGACCAAGCAGTGACCACAACATTGCCCCTTGTCAGCTGTACTATACACCTGGGAATTCTGATCATTCACATAACCTTGTAGGACCATTGTCTACCAACCCTATATATTTACTTGGATACAATCCCCATTTCATAGACATACCTAATCGTACAGCCTGTCCACCCATCTATCCACCCATATACCCATGTTTGCCTTCATTGACAACACAGTACTATATATGCAAAATGGTTCATATTTGTTGTCTGTACCTCCCATGTATCTCTCTATGGTTTTCTCATCCTGAATGCTGTAATATTGGTCACACGGATTTGGTACATTGCCCTTCTCTTCATCTAAATCAGTACTTATCTCTATCTATCTAACAGCATTCCCTTCCCTATCCTCCCACACCTGGTAACCAACAAAGGAAATTTCCTTCTATGGATAAACCTTTCTTTAACTTTTACAATAACAGACTAATGCAATATTTGTCCTTTTGTGATTAACTTATTTCACTCAGCATAATGTCCTCCAAGTTCATCCAAGTTATGTGGTGTTTTGCAGATTCTACATTATTCTTTAGTGATGCATAGTATTCCATTGTGTGTATGTACCATAGGTTGGTTATCCATTCCTCAGTTGATGGACACCTATGTTATTTCCATCTTTTGGCTATTGTAAATAGTGCTGCAATGAACATGGGTGTGGATATATCTGTTCTTGTCATGGCTCTCACTTCTTTAGGGTGTATACCTAGTAATGGAATAGCTGGGTCAAATGGTATTTCTAATTCTAACTTTTGGAAGAATCGCCATATTGCTTTCCACAATGGTTTTACCATTTTATAGTCCCACCAGCAGTGTATGAGAGTCCCAATCTCTCCACA
>NW_006921750.1:6780493-6780992 GCF_000298275.1 Orycteropus afer afer
TTTCTTATTCGTGTTATTTCTATTCTCTCCCTCTTTTCCTTTGTTAAATTTGCCAGAGGTTTGTCAATTTTATTGATCTTTTCAAAAAACCAACTCCTTGTCTTGTTGATTTTTTCTATAGCCCTTCTATTTTCTGTTTCATTGATTTCTGCTCGAGTGTTGATTATTTCCTTTCTTCTGGTGACTGTGGGCTTTTCTTGATAGTCTTTTTCTAATTGTTGGAGATGTTGGTTTAAAGTGTTGATTTTCGCTATTTCTTCTTTTTTGATGTGTGCATGTATTGCTATCAATTGGTCTCTGATCACTGCCTTTTCTGTGTCCCATAGTTTTTGATATGTTGTGTTTTCATTTTCGTTTGATTCAAGGAATTTTTGAACTTCTATTTTTATTTCTTCTCTTACCCAGTCTTTCTCTAGGATGATATTGTTCAGTTTACATGTGTTTACTTTTTTTCTGTTGATCTTCCTATTGTTGATTTCTAATTTGATAGCATTATGAT
>NW_006921750.1:6781371-6795057 GCF_000298275.1 Orycteropus afer afer
TATTGCCACTCCTGCTCTCTTACAGTTGCCATTTGCTTGATATATGTTTTTCCAACCTTTGATTTTTAGTCTGTTATTGTCATTATCTCTAAGGTGTGTCTCTTGTAGGCAGCATATTGATGAGTTTTGTTTTCTTATCCAATCTCCAAGTCTCCGTCTCTTGAGTGGTGCATTTAATCTATTAACATTCAGTGTAATTACTGGCAAGTATGATTTGGTTGCTGTCATTTTGGTATGTGTTTTTCATGGTGTCCCTGGTTTCTTTGTTCCATATTATTTTCTGTTGTGACCTCATTGTGTTTATGAATCCTGTGATCATTTCTTTGGTTGCTGTTGTTTTAGTATTTGCTGGGTATTTGTGCTTGTCCTCTTTTTTATTGTAATATGAAGGTTATTCATTTTTCTTTGAGGTTACCATATGATTTATACTTTTCTCCCCAAGTTTAGAACAGTCTATTCTATCTTGAAACTCTCTTAACTTCCTCGCCATTTAGAAGTTCTGTAACTGCACACAGTCTTTTCCTCTTTTTGTTTGTAGTTGTCCTCGCTTAGCAATTGATGTGTCCAGTTCCCTGTTTACAATCTTGAAATCTCATTTTATTTTGGTTATGTCCATAGCTATGGTTTATGGGATATGTCATCTTGTGTATTAATGGTCTGTTAACATTTACTATTTTTAGTTTTCTGATCACAGTACTCCCCTTAGTGTCTCTTGTAAGGTTGGTCTGGTTTTAACAAATTCCATTAGCTTCTACTTATCTGGAAATCTAATTTCACCATCATATTTGAAGGACAACTTTGTCGGGTATATAATTCTTGGTTGAAAATTTTTGTCTTTCAGGGTTTTATATATACCATCCCATTGCCTCCTCACTTGCATGGTGTCTGCTGAGAAATCAGAGCTTATTCTTACTGGCTGACCTTTGTATGTAACTTTTTGTTTTTTTCATGCTGCTCTTGGGATTCTGTCTTTGTCCTTGATTTTGGTGAGTTTGATGATGATATGTCTTGGTGATTTTATTTTGGGGTCTATCCTGTTTGGGGTTCGTTGGACTTCCTGAATGGATATATTCTCCTCTTCCATCATATCAGGGAAATTCTCCTCCAGCAAATCTTGGACAGTTTTCTCAGTGGTTTTATTATTTTTTCCTGTTCTGGAATTCCAATGACACGTAGATTATTTCTTTTGAAGGTATCCCACATGAACCTTAGGCTTTCTTCATTTTGTTTTGATTTTTTTTTTTTTTTTCCTGACTGATCCCTTTCAAAGAAGTATTCAGGTATTTGTCTTCAATCTCATTAATTCTGTCTTCCATTGCATCAATTCTACTCCTTTGCCTTACCAATGTGTTATCCATTTCTGACAATTTAGTATTAATCTTCTGGATTTCTATCTGTAGATTTAGAATCATTTCTAATTTTTCATTGATTTTGTCATTTTCTTCTTGTATTTTCTTCCAAAATTCTTGTAAGGTTTTTTTCTGTGTTTCCTTTAGTCTGTCTCTCAATCCTTTGCAGATACCTAAATATAATTCTTCTGAATTCCTTATCATAGAGTTCCTATGATGCTTCTTCCTCAGCGGTGTGTTCTGGGTCTGTAACCCATTCCCTTATTTCTACCCCTTTATCTTGCTTCATTGTGTGGACTATGATGGTCTGTTGTCTTTGAGGCATTGTGGTATTGTATTAAGATCTCTGTTAATTGTTTGTAAAGAGCAGCCAAGGGTGATTCAGGCTCTTCTTGGTGTTTTTTTTATCATTGGCCTGCTGGTGGAGAAGGAAGTGTTGGCTCTTGCTCAGTAAGTGAAGTTGCAGGAGGTATGGAGGTATAAAAGCACATGGACATAAAATACACCCTGAAATCACACAGAAACAGTAACTCCCCCCCCAAAAAAAAAAAGTGGAGAAAAGAAAAAGAAAACAGGTAAATACCAATATCTGGGGATAGGTTACTAAAAAAAAAAAAAAAAGTAGAGAAAGAGAATAATGAAGAAAGAAAATAAACAAACAGAAAAGGGAAAAGAGAAAAAAAAGCAAAAACAAAACAAATCCAAAAAACCAACAAGTAACCAGGTTAATCATGAGAGAAGAAAAGAAAAAGAAAAAGAAAAAAAAGAAGGCATAAACTAAGATCTTTTCAGTCATGTAATGCTAGTTGGGAGAGTTCTTGGGGTTACTGGAAAGCAGAACTTCTTCTTAAGCCCTTGGAATCTGGTAGAGTGTGGTCTCTTTGGGTTGTCTCTTGGTCCTGGTTATGTGTTGATTTGTTTTGTCTTGGTTTTATGGTTTAATATTTTGAAAAGGTGAAGCTGGTGTGTTTTATCTTAATATTGATTCAGGTGTGTTGGGTTGCTCTGCTGTTTTCTTTGTGATGGTGGAATCACTGTGTGTAGTGTGGATATGTATTTCTGTTTTTCGTACAGAGATTTAGAGTTTGAAGCGTGAGGTTTTATGGTAATTGGCTGAATATGGTTTCTTCTATTGAATGAGTGAAGTTATTGGCAGTGAAGTTGTGAGCAGAAGAAAGCAAGCTTAGTGTTGCTAGGGTCGGTTTCTAGGGCTGTGAGCTGGGTATTATTTATGACGTATTTATTTGCCAGACCACAGCTCAATCTCAGAAAAGATTCATATTACTAGAGGGTCACAAATTTCCACCAATTTCATGCACACTCAAAGCCCCTGCCTCTGTGACCCCACAGTGCCAAAGCATGGATCCAGGGCAAAATTCGAGTGAGCAAACTCAGCTGCAGTTTTTCTGCTCTCCATGCTCCATCTGCCCACAGTAGTAACACAATCCCACCAAACCAGCAATGGTCGGCTCTGGAGTTTGTCCGCAATACCACCCACCTGTGACACCAAAGATGCATGCAATTTTAGCTGTGGTGGATTTGGGGGAGTACTACCAGTGACCTACAGTCTGATAACCATGGCAAAGAAAAGCACGGTGTCTCCCAGTCTGACCCAAGTCTTCTCTATAATCTGCTGTGAGGGGAGGGAGTTAGCTTTTCTGGCACACTGGTGAAATCTCCACCTGAGTCTCAGCAATGGTGTCCGTTTCCCACTGCACCCTCACCACCCAAATTACCAACACAATCAGCCACTGTAGACAGGTTTCTGCTGCTACCCACTGGAATATTGTATTCATCACTGGTAAGCTGCTGCCTCCACCAGGCAGACAATGACTGCCCTAGAAATGTTTCCAATGGTCTCTCATCAGTGCCTGTTCATCTTCCGGCAGTATCTCTTTCCTAAAAAATCTCCCTGTGCCTTTCCTCCAATTCTTTTCTTCTGTGTTTGGTGCAATCTGATTCAGTGAGTTGTTCAGAGCACCAAAAATCTCAATTCAAACTGTTGTACCTAGTTCTTAAAGTTCTTAGATACCAGAGGGAAAAAACACGGTGCTCACTGGTGAGACGCCATTTTGAATCCTGATATGTTCTTTTAACCTATCACTTTTAACATTTTTTTGTGTGTGTGTGTGTGTTTTGAATTATTTTTTGATCTTTCTTTTCAGTACTCTATAGTTCAAAAATGCAAAGTGAACTGGATATTTGGCTTGGGGAAAAAATAGTATGGAAAAACTTCATTTTACTTTTGAGCCCAACCCATATCTATAGATTCTCCATGCACAAGGGAATCTGAAATCTTACTTCCAACATGAACACATCATGCCAGTCTAATGAGATGTCAGTTAGTATGCTGATCTAGTTCTATTGGCCCTCTTTACAGATATCTAAGTTAGGTTTCCAATGCTTGGTGAACATTGACTCTTTCTGCTATGTCTTTTCCAGGGCTACCTTGGGCTGTGTTGCACAATTTCTCCCCTTTTACTACTAGCTAATTATCTTTTCCATACATAATCCAATTCTAAATTACCTTTTTTTGATAATTACACTCAACAGTATTTAGGCTTAGCTTGACAAGAATGAATTATTTATCTCTCTTGGACATGGATGTTATGCTTAAATAATTAATCATGAGAAGAATGGTGAGCACAGCACTTTTCAAATTCCTACATTGACATGGAGATTGTTATTCTCCTGGGTGGGTACATACTCAAACACTTTCCTAACATTTGTGGAACTCATATGTTCCCTAAATAAGGACCATAGGAATTCCCTTTCAAATCATGATTAGGCTGACTTTTCCTCAATTTCTTATCACTTTCCTTCATATTTGCATAATTTTCTGTAAGAATTCCAGTTTAGTAGGGAAAAAGGCAAGAAAGGGCTTTGGCTTCAACCACCTTTTTTTTGTACTGCATTATAAATATTTTCTGAATATGACTTGTTTTTGAAGATTGGTTGGAAAGAAATTAAACAATTTGAGAATTACTAGGTAGGATTATAGACAGATGAATCTTAAAATGAGGAATGAATCAAACTTTTTTTTTTCCCTTTCATGAACTAAAAAATAATTTATTTCCATTTGTGTGTTCCTCAATTTCATACATTTTGATGTTTTTAGGACCTCAACATCAAGGATCACTGATAACTGACACTTCTTTCAGATGACTTGAAATTAGAAGCCAAACATGCAAGAATATCTTTATTTTTAAGACATGTCAATAACTCATTGGAATTTTATATTCAAGAGACAGAAGATAGTGAGCACTACAACTGAATGTGGCTACACATATGCAGTTCTGCCTCATAAACTCTCTTTTCCAGGAGTATCCAACTAAGCTGCTGATAATTTATCAGCATTTTTAAGTACACAGACTCACAACTTAGAAAGATTTATTTAAGTCCTGAACTCAGTAAACAATCCTTGGAAAATTCTATTATATCATTCATTTACTTAATAAAAAATATTCTAATATTGGAGGCAAATATAAGTAAATAGAAACAATAGCAATAGAGCCTGAGTATTTCTGGAATCCAGAGGATGATTTTAGATTCTGTTGGAGAGTAAAAGGGTGAAATTCTGTTCTGAACCACTGGCATGCAATGGAAAGTGCTGGCTCTTCTGTTTGCACATAAAATCTGCTTATGTGTGCTTGTTAAAAATAATAATAATAATAAAAGAAAAAAATCTGCATAATGGAACCCCCACTTTATATACTTGATTGTTCATTAATGGAATTTAATCACTATATTTCTATAAAAATACTGTTAAATCCTTCTATGTAAAAGCTTGTTTTTTACATACCTCCTGAAAACTCTCACTAACTTACTCCTGTCAAGTCAGATCCAATTCATAGTGACTCCTCTTTGGGTTTCCAAGGCAGTATCTCTATTGAAGTAGATTGCCCAATCTTCCTTCTGAGGAGTTAAAATAACTCTTTTTCTAATATGATCCCCAGAAATTACATCCTCATTTTATTTTCCTACAGCTCCTTTGATAGTGAGGAGAATTGTTCTCAATAGTAATTGCACTAAATATGTACCTCCCTTTTAAAACCAACACCCTTGAAATTAGTATGTATTTCTATAATTAACAGCAAGAACCTGCAACTGCAGTTTTCTTCCTTACATTTTTTGGGAAAATCTAGAAACTGGGATATTCTTTGGGAATTATTCTCCACCTTAAAACCAGAGTTGCATATTTTATCTGCATGAAGACTATCAATAATTTATGTACAGGATAAAGATCAAGTTCTTCTACTCTCAAGGTTCTTCAGAATCTGACCTCAACTTATCTACCTATATGATTATACAACACTCCTGACACATTCATATCTCATTATTTGCATTACCTAACTCAGAAAACATTCCAGACTCCTTGATTGTGCCCTAGTTCTCTCTGCCTAGAATGTGATTCCAAATGTATTTGCAGGTCATATTTCTGCTCATTGATTTGATAATTCCACTCAAGATTAATTGCACCATCTTATTTTGTCTCGATAGCTATTAATACATGTCTTGAAATAGCATTCACTACAGTGCATTTTTTTCATGCATTTGTCTAATATACATGATTAAAAATATTTTATCTCTAAGAATGAGCCCAATGCTTGATACATAACAGTCATTCAGTAAATATTTGTTAAATGAATGAATTATTTGTTCTGTAGAGACAGAGTTGGTGAGAGGAGTCATTGGAGGACTCTTAGGGAAAGTGATGGAAGAAACAAGTGAATATCAAGAGGACAGTCACAGAGCAATCACATTCGGTAAATACAGGGATTGGACTCAAGGTGTTTCTGCCGCTTACCTTTCATTTGACTCTATGCTGGATGTGTTTGCTTTCAATGCATTAGAATGATTTTTAAATCCTCAGAGTTCACAACTACTGAAGTATTTACTTCTGCTCAATGAAATTTTCCATTTCCTTTTATCACTCAGGATTCTTGCTACAACATTAGCTGAATTTAAAATCAATAGCAGAAGATGACTCATCTAAATGACAGGGAAAGTACAGCAAATAACAAATAAATGCTATCCTTTCTTCCAACCGGTCTGATTATTGCTTCTTAACTGATAAAATATTTAACACATCCAACAGCTTTGGAAGTAGCCCTGGTGGCATAGTGCCTAAAGTGCTCAGCACTTTGAACCTACCAGCTATTCCTTGGAAGAAAGATGTGGCAATCTTCTTCTGTAAAGATTTATAACCTTAGAAATGCTGTGAGGCTGTTCCACTCTGTCCTGTAGGGTCACTATGATTTGGTTGGGTAGAACAATGAAATCCAGGGGTTTCATTTGTTTGTTTGCTTTATCACTGAACAGCTTTATTACAAAAGGTTAGGTATGTTCATCATGGTAAGTTATAGTGTTTGTACAGTAAACATTTATGCTTCTGAGGTAATTTGATGAAGCATTATTGGCTCATTCTTATTTCAGAGACAAGAAACTTATTTTTTACAGAAAAAAAAATTCTAGCTAGAGTGTGGAGACACTGGAACACTCATACTCTGTGAGTGGGATGGTAAAATGGTGCAACCTCTGTGGAAAACAGTTTGTTGTTGTTAGGTGCTGGCAAGTTGGCTCTGACTCATTGTTGTTGTTGTTGTTATGTGCCGTCGAGTCGACCCCGACTCATAGCGACCCCTCCTTGGGTTTCCAAGGCAGTATCACTACGGAAGTAGGATTGCCCAACCTTCCTTCCGAGGAGTGGCTGGTGGGTTTGAACCGCCAGCCATCTGGTTAGCAGGCAAGTGACTTAGCCACTATGCTACCATAGAGACCCTATATAAAACAGAACAAAACACTGCTTTGTCCTGCACCATCTTGACAATCTTTGCCATGCTTGAGCCCATCTGTTTTGGTTACTTCCTGCTGCTTTAAGAGAAAATACCACAAATAGGTCAAACAGGAGTTTATTCTCTTACAGTTTGAGAAGCTAGAAATCTGAGTTCAAATTGCCAGCCTCTAGGGGCTGGGTGAAAGCCCCTCAACCTTGAGCTTCAGCTCTGCCTCTTGCTCCTGGTCCATTGAAGCTGGAGGATTTCTTCAGTCAGGCAGTTGCTGGATGCTGAGGCTGACAAACTCAAGGTCAACAGTAAAAGGCACAGTCCCAATATTATCAAACAAGATGGCAGGCAACTATTTCAAGTCCAGAGACAGTCCTAAGATCAGCAGGAAACATGGCAGGGTGCTAATTGAAGATTCAGCTACATGCAGGGTCCAAAAAGCTGGAGAATATTCCCAAAGATTTTCCTTATATACTGGAAGCAGACCACTTCCCAAAAGCAGCTACTCAGCTTGTGGCAGATTCTACTGTGGAACTTATTGCCAATCTCATCATGGGGAATAACTACAACCAGCTGCCCAGCCACTCAAATAAAGGCCAGGAAAAGCTAATTTGACACATAACCTTAACTACCACACCATCTTTACAGCCACTGTGTCAATCCATCTCATTGAGGGTATTTTCCTTTTTGACTGACCCTCTGCTTTACCATGCATGATGTCCCTCTCCAAGAAGTGGTCACTTTTGACAATATGACAACAGCACATGAAATGAAGTCTGACCATTCTCACTTCTAAGGAACATTCTGGATATCTTTCTTTCAAGACATATTTGTTCCAGTCTGTGATAGTTAAGTTTGTGTGTCAATTTGGCTGGGCCATGCTTTTGAGTGGCTGAGCAGTTAGATGTAGTTATTCTCCAAGACGAGATTGTAATCACCTTGATGGTGAAATCTGCTGTGAGACATTAAGCAGTGGAAGGGAAGCTGCGTATGGGGTGAAGCCTGCTTCCACTACACATGGAGAAGTTTTGAGAAAGTTTGTGAGCATTTTTGTACATTTAGATCCTGCATTTGGCCAAGTCTTCATCTCCAGGTCCTACGGTAGTATGCCATGTTGCCTCACAATCTTGAGATTGTGCCATTTTACCTATCTATTTTGGGTTTCCACCCCTCATCTTTCAGTTTGTCATACTGTGGTGGCTTTCATGTTGCTGTGAGGTTGGAGGCTATACCACCAAAATTTCAAATATCAGCAGAGTCACCCATCGTGGACAGGTTACCACAGAGCTTCCAGACTAAGACAGACTTCCAAGAAGGAAGAGACCAGTGAAATTCTCAAAGAATATGCCAGTGAAAACCTTATGAATAGCAGTGAAACACTGTTTGAAATATTATTGGAAAACTGTATCAGTAACCCTGAAACACTTTGTGATATAGTGCCAGAAAATGAGCCACTCAAGTTGGAAGGCACTCAAAATATCACTGGGGAAGTACCGCTTCCTCAAAATAGAGTCGACCTCAATGATGTGGATGGAGGAAAGCTTTTGGGATCTCCATTTGGTGATGTGGCATAACTCAAAATGGGAAGAAATAGCTGCAAACATCCATTAATAATAGGAAAATTGAATGTACAAAATATGAATCTAGGAAAATAGGAAATTGTCAAAAGACAAAATAGAACAGACAAGGATTAATATTCTAGGCATTAGTGAGCTGAAATGGATTGGTTTTGGCCATTTTGAATCGGACAACAATATATCTACTCAGCTGGAAATGACAAATTGAAGAAGAATGACATGGCATTCATTGTCACTAAGAATGTTTCAAGATCTATCCTGAAATACAGTGTTGTCAGTGACAGGATATTACACATACACCTACAAGGGAGACCAGTTAATACTACTATTATTCAAATTTACACACCAACTACCAAAACTAAAGATGAAGAAATTGAAGACTTTTACCAATTTTTGCCATCTAAAATTGACCAAACATGCAATCAAGATGTGTTGATTATTACTGGAGATTGGAATGCAAAAGTTGGAAACCATAAAGAATCACCAGTAGTTGGAATGTATGGTCTTGTTGAGAGAAATGACATTGAAGATTGCATGATAGAATTTTGCAAGACCAGTGACTAATTCATAGCAAATACCTTTTTTCAACAATATAAACAGTGGCTATACATGTGGACTTTACCAGATGGTATACACAGGAATCAGATTGACTATGTCTGTGCAAAGAGGCAATGGAGAAGCTCAATATCTTCAGCCAAAATAACCCAGGAGCTGAGTGTAGAACAGACTATCAACTGCTCATATACAAGTTCAAGTTGAAGTTGAAAACAATTAAAACAAGTCCATGAGAGCCAAAATATGACCTTGATTATATTCCACCTGAATTTAGAGACCATCTAAAGAATAGATTTGATGCATTGAACACCAATGAGTGAAAACCTGAAAAATTACGAGATGACATCAAGAATGTTATCCATGAAGAAAGCAAAAGGTCATTGAAAAGACAGTAAAGGAAGAAAAGACCAAAATAGATGTCAAAAGAGACTCTGAAACTTGATCTTGAACAGAGTAGTTAAAGCAAATGGAAGAAATGACCAGATAAAAGAACTGAACAGAAGATTCCAAAGAGTAGTTACAGAAGACAAAGTCAATTACTATAATGAAATGTGTAAAGACCTGGAGTTAGAAAACCAAAAGGGAAGAGCACAGTTGGCATTTCTCAAGCTGAAAGCACTGAGGAAAAAATTCAAACCCTGTGTTGCAATATTGAAAGATTCTATGGGCAAAATATTGAATGATGCAAAAAATATCAAAAGAACATGGAAGTAATACACAGTGTCACTATACCAAAAAGAATTGATTGCTGTTCTCCTACTTCAGGAGGTGGCATATGATCAAAAATCAATAGTATTAAAGGAAGAAGTGGAAGCTGCACTGCAGGAATTGACAAAAAACAAGGCTCCAGGAACTGACAAAATACTCACCGAGATGATTCAACAAATGGATGCCATGCTGGAGACACTCACTTGGCTCTGCCAAAGGATTTGGGAGACAGCTACATGGCCCACTGACTGGAAGAGATCCATATTTGTGTCCATTCCAAAGAAAGGTGATCCCACAAAATGTGGAAATTATATAACAATATCATTAATATCACACACAAGTAAAACTTTGCTGCAGATAATTAAAAAAAACAGATACAGCAGTAAATTGCTGGGGAACTACCAGAAAAGCAGGCTGGATTCAGAAGATTTACAATGAGGGATATCATTGTTGATGTCAGATTGATCTTGGCTGAAAGAAGAGAGTCCCAGAAAGATATTTACTTGTGTTTTATTGGCTATGCAAAAAACACTCAACTGTGTGGATCATAACAATTTATGAATAAGATTTAGTAAAATGAGAATCCCAGAACAATTAATTGTGCTCATGAATAACTTGTCCATAGACCAGGAGGCTGGCATTTCAACAGAACAAGAGGATACTGCATAGTTTAAAATTAGGAAGAGAGAGCATCAGGGTTGTGTCATTTTACCATCCTAATTCAGTCTGTATGCTGAGAAAATAATCTGAGAATCTGGACTATATGAAGAAGAGTGTGGCATTAGGATTGGCAGAAAACTCATTAACAACCTGCACTATGCAGACCACACAACACTTCTTGCTGAAAATAAAGATGACTTGCAGCATTAAAGACTAAAGTCTGCAGTATGGATTACATGTCAACACAAAGAAAACAAAAATTGTCACAACTGGACTGATAAGCAGCAATGTGATAAATGGAGAAAAAAAAATGAAGTTGTCAAAGATTTCATATTACTTGGTTCCACAATCAGCACCAATGGAAGCAGCAGTCAAGAAACCAGACAGTATATTGCATTGGGCAAATCTGCTTCACAAGACCTCTTTCAAGTGCTGAAGAGCAAAGTCTCTCTTTGAAGACTAAGATACACCTAACCCAAGCCATGGTGTTTTCAATCACCTTATATACATGTGAAATGAACGATGAATAAGGAATACTGACAAAGAGTTGATGCTTTTGAATTGTGTTGGTGAAGAATACTGAAAGTATTATGGACATCCATAAGAACTAACAAAGCTGTCCTGGAAGAACTTTAGCCTAATGCTCCTTGGAAGTGAGAATAGCCAGACTTCATCTCACCTACTTTGGTCATGTTGTCAGAAGGGATCATTTCTTAGAGAAGGATATTGTGCTTGTTAAAGTAGAGTGTCACTGAAAAAGGGAAGGCTCTCAACAAGATGGATTGCTCAGGTATAGCAAGTATTGTGAGGTAGGCATAGGACTAGGCAGTGTTTCATTCTGTTGTACATAAGGTTGCAATGAGTCAAAGCTGAGTCAACAGCACCTAACAACAACAATATCTTGGGTTGTCAGCCTCAATAGCCTGAAGCTGCCTGAGTTAGAAGCCTCTACCTCCAGTGGGCCTGAAACAAATAGCAGAGTTGAAGCCCAAGGTGGAGTGGTTTTCACAGAACCCCTAGAGCTAGAACTCTGAATTTAGACTTCTATTCCTATTTGGAGGGGTCGCCATGAGTCGGGGCCGACTCGACGGCACATAACAACAACAACAACAACAACAACATTCCTATTTGTGAAATGGTACTCTGTCCTACAGAGTCATCATTAGTCAGAATTGACCTGACAATAATGATTTTTTATTAGTCAGAATTGACCTGACAGTAAAGTTTTTTTTTTTTTTTTTTTTCATGGACAACTCATATACTATAGAACAAATAATATCAGATTTTTTTCTTCTTTTTCTTGGAGATCTTTTTTTTTTTTTTTAATTGTGATTAAAATGTGAAAATTTACAGAGCAAATTCAATTTCCATATAGTAGTTCACATACACTTTGTCTCATGACATTGACCACAATTTACCACAATGCAACAGTTCCCCTCCCACTTCCTCCCAATAGTTACCTCTTCCCTGTGTCCATCCCTCCATGCCCTCCTGCCCCCTGAGCTGTCTCCCCGTGCATAAGCAGCCCTTCTTTCTCCCATGACTGTTCTCTCCAAGGTATCTACCTCAGGTAAATGTTCAACTCACTTGCCTGTCTTTTGTTTGGCTGGAAACCACAGGTGTGGGTTCAATTCCAGACCTGACAGACAGCTAGGGGCCATAGTCTCAGTGGTACCACCAGGCTCTATTGGACCAGCAAACCTGGTCCCTCCCCCTTTTTTCTTTTTTATTCTCCAAAAGATTTTGAGTTTTGTTCCACATTGTTCTCCCTCTCTATCCAGGATCTCCTACATAGATCCTCTTCCAAGTGGATGGCAGTGGTAGCCGGGCCCCATCTAGTTCTTCTGGTCTCATAGTCATATAGGCTGCAGATTGGATGGTGTACCAGTCGCTAGGACTAATTGTTTCCATGAATTTTTTGTTTTCTTCATTCTTATTTGCTCTGGATGAGAAGAGGAAGCCCATTGTTGCATGTAGATGGCAGCTTGATAACTTTTAAGATCCCAAATGCTACTCACCAATAGTAGGAGGTGGAACAATGTTTTCTATAGTATGTTACACCAATTGAGCTTGATGTCCCCTGTGACTATGGTTCCAAGCCCACAGGTTCAAATGCTCGGTCCCTCCAGGTAGCTAGCTGTGACCAAGAAGTGACTACAACCTTGCCCCTTGTTAGCTTTACTATTCTGATCATTCACAAAAACTTATAGGACCATTGTCTGCCAACCCTACACGTGTTCGTGAATACACTCCCCACTTCATAGACATACCTAATAGTTCAGCTGGTCCAGCCATCTATTAACCTGTATATCCATGTCTGGCTTTGTTGACAACGCAGTACTGTGTATGCAAAAGGGTTCATCTTGGATGTCTGTACTTCCCATGTGCCATTCCATGTCTTTCTCTTCCTCACTGCCACCATATTGGTCACTCATATTTGGTACATTGCCTTTCTCTTCACCCAAATCAATACTTACCTCTATCTATCTAACAGTGTTCCCTCCCTTCCCCTCCCACCCCTGGTAACCAACAAAGAATATTTCCTTCCATAGATAAATCTTTCCTTGATTTTATAATAATGGACGAATACAATATTTGCCCTTTTGTGATTGACTTATTTCACTCAGCATAATGTCCTCCAAATTCATCCACATTATGCAGTGTCTTGCTGATTCTACCTTATTCTTTAGTGTTGCATATTATGCCATTGTGTGTATGTACCATAATGTGGTTATCCATTCCTCAGTTGATGGACACCTAGGTTGTTTCTATCTTTTGGCTTTTGTAAATAGTGCTGCAATTAAAATTGATGTGCATATATCTGTTCTTGTCATGGCTCTCACTTCTTTACGGTATATACTTAGTAATGTAATGGCTGCATCAAATGGTATTTCTAATCCCAGCTTTTGAAGGAATCGCCATACTGCTTTGCACAATGGTTGTACCATTTTGCAGTCCTACCAGTAGTGTATGAGAATCCCAATCTCTCCACAACCTCGCCAGCATTTGTTATTTTCTGTCTTGTTGAACTTTGCTACTAGTGCTGGATCA
>NW_006921750.1:6796160-6798051 GCF_000298275.1 Orycteropus afer afer
ATCTCTTTGCTGGTGTAGAGGAATCCAACTGATTTTTGGATGTTGATCTTATATCCTGCCATAATGCTAAATCTCTCAATTAGTTCCAGTAGACTTTTGACTGAGTCTCTTGGGATTTCTAGGTAAATAATCATATAATCAGCAAATAGGGATAGTTTGACTTTCTCCTTACCAATTTGGATGGCTTTGATTTCCCTTTCTTGTCTTATGGCCCTGTCTAGAACTTCCAGTACAATGTTGAATAGAAGTGGTGATAGCAGGCATCCTTGTCTGTAACAAGAGGAATGTCACACATTTTCAGTCGTGTAGGTCCGAAGGGTCCTTGGGGTTGCTGGCAAGCAGAACCTGTTCTTAAGCCCCTGGAATCTCGGAGAGTACTTTTTGTTTAAATATCCAAAATGGTGAAGCTCCTTTTAAACATTCAAAATGGTGGCACCCACTGGACAGGCAAAAGTCAACAGCTCAGCCCTCCTTTCTCTTTGCTACTTCTCTGTTTATTCCCCAGCCACCAGAGCAGTCTTCCATGCAGTCCATGGCTAGCAGGCCTGATTTTTAGGTTAATTCTTAGGTCCTACCACCACTGGGCACTCTGCAAGCTGTCTGTGCCATCACGATCACTGCCAGACCGCAGCTTTGTATGTCTCCTTTTTTGGTGTTTTCATGCAAATTCTTCTGTTAGTTGGCATTTAGTCCACTTCTATATCCTTCCATTCAAGGCTCAGGGGTCCAGGATTATCTTCTGTATCTCTGTTAATTGGTTTCCCTTTTCTTTGCTGAAGAGGGTCTGTGCAGTCTTTCTGCCTAGTCTGCCATCTTACCAGAACTCTCTTCTTGGAAATCTTATATACAGTATAATAAATGTTGCCAGTGTTGTACCATTTTCATGATCATTGATAAAATTGAGTCCATTATTTCATATATGCTGTGTATTTTGAATGCCTTCAAACCACGGGGTTCATCTTTCAGCACTATATTGGACAATATTCTGTTGTAATTCATAGAGTTTTAACTGCCTAAAGTTTTAAAGTAGATCAGTAGGCCTGTCTTCCTTGTCTAAGACAGATTCTGATGCTGTATTCCTCTGAATGTAGTCCAGTCTCTCAGAATATCTTCTCAGTATACAGAGTGAACAAGTATGGTGAAAGGATACAATCTTGACACACACCTTTCCTGATTTTAAACCATGCAGTATTGCCTTGTTCTGTTTTAATGACAGTGTGGAATTTCCACAGAAACCTCTAATATAATACCAACACAAAGCCAGTCCAGCAGGACAGATTGACAAATGTGTAATGGAAGGAGTAACTGGATTGGAGGAGTTCTGTCAAGATGGCAGACTAGGCAGAAGGACTGCACAGACCCTCTTCAACAAAGAAAAGCAAAACCAATTAACACAGACACAGAAGATAATCTTGGAGCCCTGAGCCTTGAAGGAAAGGATACAGAAGTAGACTAAACCCCAAAAGCAGAAGAATTTGCATGAAAATACCAAAAAAGGAGACACATGGAGCTGCGGTCTGGCAGCGACCTGAGTGACCCTGACAGCACAGACAGCTTGGAGATTCCAGAGTGGTGGTATGACCTAAGAATTAACCTAAAAATCACCCTGCTAGCCAGGTATTGCATGGATTGTGCACAGTTTCTAGGAACAAACAGAGAATGTGAATAAAAAGATGGGCTGAGTTGTGGACTTTTGCCAGTCCAGAGGATGCCAGTCCGGAGGAGGCCACCATTTTGAAGGTTTAAAAAGTGGCTTTACTATTTTGGATATTTAAAGAGACAGTGCTCTCACAGATTTCTGGGGCTTAAGAACATGTTCTGCTTTCCAGCAACCCCAAGGACACTCGGGGCTTGCAAGACTGAAAAGGTACTACATTCTTCTTGTTACTAC
>NW_006921750.1:6800570-6801379 GCF_000298275.1 Orycteropus afer afer
CAATAAAAAAGAGGACAAGCACAAATATTCAGCATATACTAAAACAACAGCAACAAAGGAAATGATAACATGATTCAGAAACATAAAGAGCTCAGTACAGAAAATAATATGGAGCAAAGAAACCAGGGACACCATGAAAAACACATAAAAAAATGACAGCAACAAATTCAAACTTATCAATAATTACTATGAATGTTAATGGATTAAATGCTCCACTCAAGATACAAAGAGTTGCAGATTGGATAAGAATACAAAATCCATCAATATGCTGCCTACATGAGACACACCTTAGAGATAATGACAAAAGCAGACTAAAAATCAAAGGTTGGAAAAAGATATATCAAGCAAATGACAACTGTAAGAGAGTAGGAGTGGACTATAAGAGAGCAGGAGTGGACTATGCAATGCTAAAGAATAATGTAGAATCTGCAAAATACCATATAATGTGGATGAACTTGGAGGACATTATGCTGAATGAAATAAGTCAATCACAAAAGGACAAATGTTGTATTAGTCAATTATTGTAAAAGTTAAGGAAGGGTATATCTATTGAAGGAAATTTTCTTTTTTGTTTACCAGGGGTGGAACAGGAGGGGAGGGAACACTGCTAGATAGATAGAGATAAATATTGATTTGTGTGAAGAGAAGGGCAATGTGCCAAATGTGAGTAACCAATATGGTAGCATTGAGGATGAGAAAGACATAGAGAGGTACGTGGGAAGTACAGACAACAAATATGAACCCTTTTTTGTATACAGTACTGAGTTGTCAGTGAAGGCAAACGTGGATATATGGATGGATAGATAGGT
>NW_006921750.1:6802172-6807098 GCF_000298275.1 Orycteropus afer afer
AGGAAGTGAGAGGGGAGCTGTTGCATTGTAAACTGTGGTCAATGACATGAGACAAAGTATATGTGAACTGCTGTATGGAAAGTGAATTTGCTCTGTTAAATCTTCACCCAAATCACAATTAAAAAAAATAGTAACTGGATTGGATTATATTCAGCAATTAAAATCAGGAAAATATGGCCCTCTTTGCCCTGCAGTTACCCATTTTACTCTATCTGTTAACACTTCAGTTTACTCCACCACCTCAAACCAACCACTAAAAAATGAGTAAAGCACTCTCTACAGATAACATAGCATGTTACAGCCATATAGATGTTATTAGGTGCCATTGAATCAGCTCTGTCTCACAGCGACCCTGTGTACAGAATGAAAAATAGACTGTTATATGGTCATTCTTACACTCTTTGTTAGGCTTGATCCCATCCTTGCAGCCACTGTGTCAAACCATCTCATTGAGCATATTCGCCTTTATCACTAACCCTGTACTTTACCAAGCATGATATCCTTCTTCAGGGACTGGTCCCTTCTGAAAAGATGACCACTCTTTTCTAGCTGCCCTTCTTCCAGGACAGATTTGTTCTTTCTTCTGGCAATCCATTGTACTTTCAGTATTCTTCATCAACACTACAATTCAAAGGCATCAACTCTTCTGCAGTCTTCCTTCTTCATTATCTGGCTCTCAGATGCATATGAAGTTATTGAAAACACCATGACTTGTGTAATGTACACCTCATATTTAAAGTGACATCTTTACCTCTTAACACTTTAAAGAAATCTTTTGCAGAAGATTTGCCCAGTGCAATATATCTGATTTCTTTACTGCTGCTTCCATAGATGGAATCCAAGTAAAATAGAGTCCCTGAAAAACCTCAATCTTTTCTCCATTTGTCATGATGTTGTTTATTGGTCCAGTTGTAAGGATTTTTGTTTTCTTTATGTTGAAGTGTAATCCATAATGAAGACTATAGTCTTTGATCTTCATCAGTAAGTACTTCAAATCCTTTTCACTTTCATCAAGCAAAATCGTGTCATCTGCATGTTGTAGGTTGTTAATGGGTCTTTCATCAATCCTGATGCAACATTCCTCTGAATATAGTCCAGTGTCTCAGAATATCTTCTCAGCATACAGAGTGAACAAGTATGGTGAAAAGATACAACCTGGACACACATCCTTCCTGATTTTAACACAGGTAGCAGTATGCCTTGTTCTTTTGGAATGACAGCCTCTTGGACTATGTACAGGTTCCTCATGAGCACAACTAAGTGTTCTGGAATCTTCATAACTCTCAATGTCATCCAAAATTTGTTATGACCCACAAAGTCTAATGCCTTTGCACAGTCAATAAAATATAAGTAAACAGCCTTCAGGTATTCTTTGCTTTCAGCCAACATCCATCTAACATCAGCAATGAAATCCTTTATTCCGTAGAAATTTTCTGAATTCAGCCTGAGTTTCTCGAAGTTCTTTGTCAATATACCGTTACAACTGTTTTTTAATTATCTTCAGCAAAATTTTATTTGCATGTGATAGTAATGATATTATTTGATAATTTCATATTCTGGTAGATCACTTTTCCTTTGAAGGGGCACAAATATGAATATCTTCCTTTAAGTTTTCCAGGTCTGTCTTCCAAGTTTCTTGGCATAGATGAGTGAGTGCTTCCAGACTTGCCTCTGTTTGTTGAAACTTCTCAATTGGTATTCTGAATTCCTGAAGCCTTGTTTTCCACCAATTCCTTCAGTGTAGCTTAGATTTCTTCCTTTGGCACCATTGGTTCTAAATCATATGCTACCTCCTAAAATAGCTGAATGGTAATGACTTCTTTTTGATACAATACTCTGTGTATTCCTTCAGTCCTCTTTTGGTGCTTCCTGCATTGTTCAATATTTTGCCCATAGACTGTTTCACTTCAATATTGCAATTCAAGGCTTGATTTTTTTTTTTTCCTTCAGTTCTTTCAGCTTGAGAAAACCTGAGCATATTCTTCCCTTTTGTTTTTCTAACTCCAAGCCTTTGCACATTTCATTATTATACTTTATCTTCTGAAGCAGCCCTTTCAAATCTTCCGTTCAGCTCTTTTATTTCACCATTTCTTCCACTCACCATTCTCTCCATTCAAGAGCAAATTTTAGCCTCTCTTCTGACATCTATTTTTGTCCTTTCTTCCTTTCCTGTCTTTTTAGTGACATCTGGCTTTCTCATATATGCTCTTCATGATATCATCCACAATTTGGTTGATCTTTGGTAATTGGTGTTCAATGTGTCAAATCTATTCTTCAGATGACCTCTAAATTAAGGTGCGTTATAATCAATGTCATATTTTGGCTCTTGTGGGCTTGTTGTAATTTTCTTCAGTTTCAACTTTGACTTGCAAATGAGCAATTAATGGTCTGCTCCACTGTCAGCTGTGGCCTTGTTTTGACTAATTTTATTGAGATTCTCTAGCACCTCTTTCCACACATGTAGTTAATTTGATTCCTCTGTATTCCATCTGACAAGGTCCACATGTACAATTGGAATTTATGTTGTTGAAAAAAGTATTTGCAATTAAAAAGAGCTATTGGTCTCACAACATTCTCTCATGGGATCTCTGGCATCATTTCTATCACCAAAGCCATATTTTCCAACTATTGCTACCTCATCTTTGTTTTCAAATTTTGCATTCCAATCACCAGTGATAATCAATACACCTTTATTGCAGGTTTGGTCAATTTCAGACTGCAAAAGTTGGTAAAAATTTTCAATTTCTTCATCTTCGGCTTTAGTGGTTGGTGCATAAATTTGAATAACAGTTGGGTTAAGTGATCTTTTTTTGTGGGTGTATGGATATTATCCTACCACTGATAACACTGTACTTCAGAATAGATCTTGAAATGTTCTTTTTGAGAACATATACGATGTCATTGTTCTTCAAATTATCATTCCCGGCGTAGTGAACCATATGATTATTTGATCCATTTAAGCTCACTTCTGCCTAAGATTGGATCTCTGGTAGTATAGTGCCTAAGGCATTTGACTGCTAACCAGAAGGCTGGCAGTTCAAACCCATCAGTCCCTCCTCAGAAGGAAGGTTGGGCAATTTACTTCTGTAGTGACATCACCTCGGAAACCCAAGGAGAGGTTGCTATGAGTTGGACCTTATTCGACTGTAGTGAGTGAAATGCCCAAGATATTGATTTTTATCCATTCTTTTTCATTTTTGGCCAGCTCCAATTTCCCTAGATTCATACTTCTTACATTCCTTGTTCTGATTATTAATGAATGTTTGTAGCTGTTTCTTCCCATTTTGAGTCATGCTACACCATCAAATTAAATCTAAAGTTTTACTCTGTCCACATCATTAAGGTCTATTCTACTTTGAGGCGGCAGCTCTTCCCTAGTTGTATTTTGAGTGTCATCCAGCCTGAGGGGATCATCACTGTCAGTATATCAGACTGCTATTCATAAGGTTTTCAGTGGCCAATTTTTTTTAGAAGTGGATGCCCCTGTCCTTCTTCCCTGTCTTTCTTAGTCTGGATACTGCTGAAAACTGTCCACCATGGGTTTGTAATACCAGTGGCCTGGCCTCTAGCCTCACAGAAACATGCAAGCCTCCACAGTCTGTAGAAGAATGCATTTGTTACTAGAAAGGATATTATTTACTGTAAGTTATTATATTAGTCAGGGTTTTTCAAGGTTCTCTCTCTTTCCCAGATCATATCCAGACCATATGTCTCAGAGAGACAGACAGAAACATTTTCATGGAATTGGCTCACTGAAATGTAGGGACTAGCCAGTTCAAAATCTGTACATCAGGGAAGAGGCTGGAAAATCTGACAAAATATTAGCAAAACTTTATTGTCTTGCAGAATCGTCCTCCCTGGGGAAACAGTTTTTTTTTTTTTTTTTTAATTCTTAAGACTCTCAACTGATTGGATGAGATCCCATTACATTTTGAAGAGTAACTGGCTTACTTTAAGGTCAGCTGATTTAAATGTTAATCACTCCCCAATCTCAAAACCTACTATTACAACCATTTATAGGGGCTCTGGTAATGTAGTGCCTAAGGCATTTGACTCCTAACCAGAAGGCTGGCGGTTCAAACCCACCAGCCACTCCTCGGAAGGAAGATGGGGCAATCTATTCCCATAGTGATACTGTCTCAGAAACCCAAAGAGGGGTCACTATGAGTTGGGTGGGACTTGGCGACACATAACAACAACAACAACACAACCATTAATAGTCAAAATAGTCTGGTATTGGTACAATGACACACATAGACCAGTGGACCAGAATTGAGAAACCAGAAGTGGATCCATTCACTTATGAAAAGTGAATCTTTGACAAAAGGCCAAAACACATTAAATGGGGGAAAAGCTAGTCTCTTTAATAACTAGATAAAACTGGATCTCCATGTGCAGATAAATGAAACAGGATACGTATATCTCATAACATTAAAAAAAAAGCTAACTCAAAGTGGATAAAAAACCTAAATATAAAATGTAAAACTATAAAAATCATTAAGGAAATAGGGGAAAACTTAGGGCCATAACATGTGCCCAAAATACACTATCAACCATATCTAAATACTCACAAATAGAAGAAAACAAAATACATAGTGGGTCTCTCCTAGTTCCACATTATTCTCCTTCTCTATCCAGGATCTCCTACATAGATCCCTCTCCAAGTGGTTGACAAAGGTAGCTGGGCACCATCTAGTTCTTCTGGTCTTATAGTCATATAGGTTATGGATCGCCTGGTGTACCAGTCACTAGGACTAATTCTTTCCATGAATCTTAGGATTTCTTCATTCTTCTTTGCTCTGGATGAGGAGAGACCCATTGCTGCATCTAAATGGCTGCTTGCAAGCTTTTAAGATCCCAGTTGCTACTCATCAAAGTAGGAAGTGGAACAATGTTTTGTGTAGTATGTTATGCCAATTGAACTTG
>NW_006921750.1:6808803-6816420 GCF_000298275.1 Orycteropus afer afer
TTGAACCGCCATCCGTCTGGTTAGCAGGCAAGTGTCTTAGCCACTATGTTACCAGAGCTCCCATGCCATATATTAGGGCCCCTAAATTTGCCCCTAGATTTTCCATAAGGAACTCTATAGTTTTAGGTTTCACATTTAACTCTGATCAATCTGGAGTTAGTTTTTGAGCATGATGTGACGTACAGATCTTGTTTCATTTTTCTGCAAATGGATATCTACTTTTGCCAGCACCATTTCTTAAAAAAGCATTCTCTTTGGATTTCAGCCCTTTGTCAAAGATCAGCTGACCATAGTTGATGTATCTATTTCCAGATTCTCAATTCTACCCTTTGGTCTATGTATCTGTCATTATACCAGTACCAGGCAGTTTTCATTACTGTGGCTGTATAGTAGATTTGAGATCTGGCAGAGTGATACTTCCTACTTTGCTCTACTTCAATAGTTCATTCATTATCTGAAGTCTCTTTCCTTTCCATGTAAAGTTAGTGATTGTTTTTATCCATATCCTTAAAGAATGTTGATGAGATCTGGATTGGGATTACATTGAATGTATAGATTGTTTTGGGTAGAATTGACATTTTCACAATGTTCAATCTTCCTATCCATGAGCATGGAATGTTCTTCCATTTATGTAGATCTCTTATGGTTTCCTGAAGTAATTTGTTCTAGTTTTCTTTGTATAGATCTTTTGTGTCCATAGGAAGATTTATTCCCAATTACTTTATTTATTTATTTATTTATTGGTAGCTATTGTAAATGGTATTGATTTCCTTATTTCTTTTCCAGCAATCTCTTTGCTGGTGTAGAAGAATCCAACTGATTTTTGGATGTTGATCTTGTATCCTGCCACAATGCTAAATCTCGCAATCAGCTACAATACATTTTTGACTGAGTCTTTTGGGTTTTCTAGGTATAGGAACATATAATCAACAAATAGGGATAGTTTGACTTCTTCCATATCAATTTGGACGCCTTTGATTTTCCCCTCTCTGCTTATGGTCCTGGCTAGGACTTCCAGTACAATGTTGAATAGAAGTGGTGATGGCGGGCATCCTTGTCTGGTTTCTGTGCTAAAGAGGAATGGTTTCAGTCTCTCCCCATTGAGAATAATGTCAGGTGTTGGCTTTGCGTAGATGTCCTTTATTATGCTGAGGAATGTCCTTTCTATTCTTATTTTACTGAGAGTTTTGATCAGGAATGGGTGTTGGATTTTATCAAAGGACTTTTCTGCATCAATTGATATGATCATGTGGTTTTTCTACTTTGTTTTATTTATGTGGTGGATGACATTGATTGTTTTTCTAATGTTGAATCATCCCTACATACCTTATATGAACCCCACTTGGTCATGATTAATTATTTTCTTGATATATTGTTGGAGTTTATTGAAGATTTTTGCATCTATATTCATGAGGGATATCAGTCTGTAGTTTTGCTTTTGAGTGATGTCTTTGCCCAGTTTTGGTATCAAGGTTATGCCTCCTTCTTAAAATGAGTTAGGGAGGATTCCATCATTTTCTATGTTTTGGAATAGTATGAGTAGGATTGGTATCAGTTCTTCTCTGAATGTTTGGTAGAATTCTCCAGTAAAACTCTCTGGACCAGGAATATTTTTTAGTTGGTAATTGTTTGATGACCTGTTCAATTTCTTCTTTTGTGATGGACCTGTTCAACTTTTCCACATCAGTCTGTGTTAGCTTAGGTAAGTGGTGTGTTTCTAGTATCTGTCCATTTCTTCCAGATTTTCAAATTGGCTAGAATATAGTTCTTCATAGTATCCTGATATTACCCTTTTTATTTCAGTTGGTTCTGTTGTGATGTCACCCATTTTGTTTCTTTTTGTGTTATTTGTATTCTCTCTCTCTTTTCCTTTGTTAAAGTTGCCAGTGGTTTGTCAATTTGATTGATCTTTTCATAAAACCAACTTCTGTTCTTGTTGATTTTTTCTATTGCCCTTCTATTTTCTGTTCCATTGATTTCTGCTTGAATCGTTATTATTTCCTTTCTTGTGGTGACTGTAGGCTTTTCTTGCTGTTCTTTTTCTAATTGTTAGAGATGATGGTTTAAAATGTTGATTTTGGCTCTTTCTTCTTTTTTGATGTATGCATTTATTTCTATACATTGGTCTCTGATCACTGCTTTTGCTGTGTCCCAAGGATTTTGATATGTTTTGTTTTCATTCTCGTTTGATTCAAGAATTTTCAAATTTCAATTTTGATTTCTTCTCTTACCCAGTCTTTCTCAAAGAAGGTGTTGTTCAGTTACCATGTGTTTGCTCTTTTTCCACTGATTTTCCTATTTTTGATTTGTAATTTGATAGCATTATGATCTGAGAAATGAATTGCAGTATTTCAATATTTTCAAATTTATGAAGGCTTGCTTTATGGCCTAACATATGTTCTATCTTGGAAAATGTTCCATGTATACTGGAAAAGAATATGTATTGTGCTGTTTTTGGGTAAAGTGCTCTCTAGATGTCTATAAGGTCAAGTTGGTGGATTTTATTGTTTAGCTCTTCTGCATCTTTGTTGAGTTTCTTTCTAGTTGTTCTATGTTTCATTGAAAGTAGTGTATTAATTCTCCCACTGTAACTGTGGAGTCATCTATTTGACTTTTCAACTCTTTTAAAGTCTGAATTATGTATTTTGGGGCTCTTTCATTGGTTCCATAGATATTTATTATGGTTATATCTTCATATTCAATTGATCCTTTTATCATTATATAATGTCCTTCTTTATTTTATATGGTGGTTTTTGTCTGAAATTCAATTTGATCAGAAATCAATATCGCTTCTTTCTTATGGTTGTCATTTGCTTGGTATATCTTTTTCCAATCTTTGAATTTTTGTCTATTTTTTCTTTTTCTCTAAAGTGTGTCTCTTGTAGGCAGCATATTTATGGGTTTTTTCTTATCAGATTTACAATTCTCCGTCTCTTGAGTGGTACATTTAATCCATTAACATTCAGTGTAATTATTGACAAGTATGAATTGGTTGCTGTCATTTTGTTATATGTTTTTTCATGGTGTCCTTGGGTTCTTTGTTCCATATTATTTTTTGTGCTAAGCTCATTATGTTTATGAATTGTGTTATCATTTCCTTTGTTAGTGTTGTTGTAGTATTTGCTGAATAGTTGTGCTTGTCCTCTTTTTTATTATGATATGAAGGTTGATCATTTACCCTGTGATTTATAATTTTCTCCCCGAGATTAGAATAGTCCACTCTATTTTACAACCCTCTTAACTTCCTCACCATTTAGAAGTTCTGTAACTACACAGTGTTTTCTCTCTTTATGGTTTGTAGTTGTCCTCACTTGCCAATTGATGTCTCTGGTTCCCTGTTTACAATCTTGTAATCTTATTTTACTTTGGATATGTCCAAAGCTGTGGTTTCTGGGTTATGTCATCTTGTGTAATAATTGTCAGTTGCTATTTGATATTTTCATTTCTCTGTTCAAAGGACTCCCTTTAGTATCTCTTATAAGGTTGGTCTGGTTTTAACAAATTTCATTACTTTCTGCTTATCTGGAAATCTCCAAATTACACCATCTTATTTGAGGGACAATTTTGCATAGATAGACACACAAGATCAAGAAGAGTGGGAAGGCAAATTGGACTATACCCATTGATATATATAGATGTGATGGTTAAGGTTAAGATTGTGTATTAACTTGGCTAGGTCATAATTCTGAGTGGTTTGGCAGTTATGATGTAGTCATCACCCATGATAAGTTCTTGTATGAAAAAAAGAGTTTCCTCAGGGGTGTGGCCTCCTTCCAATACATATAGACATTCTCCCAGAGTTCCCTGGCTTTTTGTTCAATGTGGGTCCTGAATCTGGCTTGTCATCATCTGACCTCTGGTTGTTTGGACTTGGCCAGTGGCCTATCATATAGCTTACTAATTTTAGGATTAATTAGCCTTTGCAGTCTAGGAGCCATCAGCCTGCCATCTTAGATGCTGATATTGGGTTTATCAGCCCCTGCAGTTACATGAGTAAGGAGAAGCTTCCATCCTGACATCTGACCCACAGACTTGGAACATGTCAGCCTCTACAACAACATGAGCCATTTCCTTTTGATAAATCTCTCTATATATGTATACATATACAAGCTTCACTGTTTTTGCTTCTGTGGAGAACCCAGCCTAAGATTTTTGGTACCAAGATTGATTCTAGAGAAACACAATCAAATGGATGAGTTTTGTAAATTGGTTGTCAAGTGTCACTAGCTTAAAGGAACTGATTATTAATCTACATTAATAAAGAGGGTGCTGCTAATCTACGACATGAGATTGCAATGTTAATATGCAAAATATCACCACCATAGATCAAGTATTGTTGAGAAGTGAGGCTCTGGTTGATGGTATGTTTGATATATTTTTGGATTTTTTTTCAGAATGAGAAGTATAGGGAAGCTAGATGGTTGGTCCTACTTCTACTAGACAAAATGGTTGAAGAAAAAGATGACTTTGGAGCTTTAGAGTCACAGGTCTGGTATCATACTAAAGACTTCAGTATTGCCATGTGTACACTAAAAGAAAGCCTTATTTCTTGTGGTAACAAAGCTGATATTGCTGAAAAACAAACCCACAAGCTTATTGTAAGTGTGGCTGAATTATAATGTCAATTAAATTCCCAACCTGAAATGGTGTCTTATGCTAAAGTGTGGGTATTGATTAGGAAGGGATAGGATTCTAAAACTTGGGTTGAGGCCATATGGGCAGAGATTCAGGAAGCTGAGGGCACTGAACCCCTAAATTCTTTTTAATCACTCCTGCCAGCAGAACCAGAATTCTTACCCTTATGTGATGAGATTAACGACATTTTCTGAGACATTTCTTGAAGCAAATACAGTAAATACATTGGGCAATCTACTTCTGTAGTGATACTGTCTCAGAAACCCAAGGCAGGGTTGCTATGAATTGGATCCAACCCAACAGCAGTGTGTTCATTTTTGGTTTATATTCCAAGGCATCATCTCCCATCCATTTTTACTTCTAGACTTTAAAAAAAAAAAAAAAAAAATTAAGTCTTACCTAGCTCTAAAAAGTAAAGTACAAAGTGTGATGAATGAAAAATTAGGCTACACTCCAAAAGAAATGCTTGGTTTATCTAATATGTAAAAACAGAAATCTGGAGAAAATGTGTGGGGATGCCTATTAAGGATGTGGGATAATGATACAAGGAACACAAAATAAGATAAGTCTGAATTTATTGCTATGGGACCACTAACCAAAGATTCTTCATTCAATATTTCTGATTGAGAAGTAAGGGAAAGATTGAATAGTTTATTTGTTTGGTTCACTGAAGCATGGATTATGTAGTAGACTACACTAACTCAAGTTGAAATACCAGCTCTGCCTTGGTACATTGTAGCAGGTATCCAAAGGCTTAGGAAAATTGGCAGGCTGAAGTGAATTTATTAGATTAGACCTGTAGACTCACAGATCCACACATGCAGTACCCAAAGGACACAACTTTCACACAACAATGGGGAATAAATATATTATAGGGGCCAAATATCCTTGAAGACTGCTGTGATTGCTATTTTATGTAAGTCATATTTGATAGTGGTAACTATTCTAATTGAACTAAGACAGCTAACTACAATGAGGATGATCAGACCTCATGGTGATAGGAACCAAGTGGCAACACTTAATGTACAAAGACAAGTGACCGTGATTATCATTATGGAAAGCAAAGTCAAAGCAATAATCAGAATAGTCTGACTCTTTTCAACATGGTGTTGACTACTTAGGCATAGTTTTCCTAAGAGTTAATTAGATGGTAAATCTATTAAATATTTACTTCCTCTGTAAAAGCAGAAGAGTTCTTGGTCAAATGAAGGGAATGTAACTTGAATGAACAGAATTGAACAGTCATGGCCCTTCAATCAATTACCAAAAACACAATCCCCTGAGTGAAGGGGAGGCTGGGTCTACTTGAAGAAGGACCCAAGTACACTGCCAAAAATTTATACTATTAATTTTTCTCCCAGCATCCCCCTAAGGGATCTACAAGAGTGACTGTTCACTGGGAAAAAGGAAATAATCAGTCCTTTGGGGGATTAATGGACACTAGCTCTGAATTGAAACTAATCCAAGGAAGCACAAAACATTATTATGGACACCAGTAAGAGCAGTGACATATGGAAGGCAAGTTATTAATGTAGTCTTAGCTCAGGTCCATCTAACAGTGGGTCCAGTGGGTCCTTGAAACCATCCTATAGTGATTTCCCCAGTTCAAGAAGGCATAATTGAAATAGACATACTCTGCAACTGGCCCTGATGTGGAGTAAAGCCTATTGTGGTATTAAAAACCATGTGGAAGCCATTAGTACTGCCCCTACCTAAGTAAAAAATAAAGAAAAAGCAAAAGCACATTCTTGGAAGAATTTCAGAGATTATTGCCACCAGCAAGGACTCAAAAGATTCAGGGCTGGGGGTTCACACCAGATTCCCATTCAACTCATTTGGCCCATGCAAAAAATGGATGGATTTTGGAGAATGACAGTGGGATTATTGTAAACTTACTGATTAAACCACACATTTCTTCAATACCTTTCCTTGCATTCTGCTAATGTCATTTAGATCTTCCTAAGTCCCTTTGTAGCTCCCTTTGCAGGCTTCACCCCTCCATAGTTTCATGTTCCATGGGAGAAAGACCTGGTGATCTGCTTCTGTAAAATTAAAGACAAGAAAATCCTATGAGGCAGCTCTGCTCTTACTGTAACACATGAAGTCACCATAAGTTTAAATTGACTTGACAGCACCTAACAACAAATCCCTTTGTTACACTTCAAATATTATATAATATTCTGTTATGAAATAACTTGCTTCTTTGCCATGAAAGCATAGTCTATTTGTATTATTAACTTGATTGTTCATTGTCATTTAAAATATTTTTACTTCCCTAGTGAGATGTTATTTAGGTTATAACTGAGAGCCACAAAAGGTTTTTAATGGCAAGGGTTGTTGTTGTTGTTGTTGTTATGTGCTGTCAAGTCAGACCCGACTCATAGCAACCCCTCCTTGGATTGCCGAGGCAGGATCACTATGGAAGTAGATGGCCCCATCTTCCTTCCAAGAAGTGACTAGTGGTTTTGAACCACCAGCCTTCTGGTTAGCAGTCAAATGCCTTATGCACTATGCTACCAGAGCAAGGGTTAGAGACCTAAAAATGGCACTGACACAAAAGGGTTTTATTCCAAGAGTGGATGGCAGGAGCTTAAAAGAAAAGTGACAAATTGGTATCCAGCAGCAGCCTGCTGGTCAGTTTCTAAGTCCACTAAATCCCCTATTTCCCCCAGAGATATTTTTATCTCTCTTTGAGGAAGTATCAAACAGGTGCCACCTGCCTGATGTCAGGCTCAGTGGTGCCTAACCCTGATAAAGGGTCTGGGGCAAGGTTTGGTGTTATGTTCCTGAGATAAGATACTGCTATTAACTAAGGAAGGAGCTCTGGTAGCATAATGGCTAAAGCATTTGACTGCTAACCAGAAGTCTGGCGGTTCACACCCACCAGCCACTCCTTGGAGGGAAGGTTGGGCAATCCTACTTCTGTAGTGATACTGCCTCGGAAACCCAAGGAGGGGTCGCTATGAGTCGGGGCCGACTTGA
>NW_006921750.1:6816520-6817035 GCF_000298275.1 Orycteropus afer afer
CCCCTCCTACAACAAAGAAAATTTCCTTCCATAGATAAAATTTTCCTTGACTTTTGCAATAATGGACTAATACAATATTTGTCCTTTTGTGATTGACTATTTCACTCAGCATAACGTCTTCCAATTTCATCCACATAGGGCAGTGTTTTGCAAATTCTGGGTTCCACATAGGGCAGTGTTTTGCAAATTCTGGGTTATTCTTTAGGGTTGCATAGTATTCCATTGTGTGTACATACCATAGTTTGGTTATCTATTCCTCAGTTGATGGACACCTAGGTTGTTTCCATTGTTTAGCTATTGTAAATAGTGCTGCGATGAACATGGGTGTGCATGTCTGTTCTTGTCATGGCTGTCACTTCTTTAGGATATATACCTAGTAATGGTGTGGTGTCGGAAGGAAGGTTGGGCAATCCTACTTCTGTAGAAATACTGCCTCGGAAACCCAAGGAGGGGTCGCTATGAGTCGGGGCCGACTCGATGGCAAATAACAACAACAACAACAGTGGAATGCTGGG
>NW_006921750.1:6819823-6820434 GCF_000298275.1 Orycteropus afer afer
TGACAGCACATAACAACAACAACAACAATTAACTAAGGAACGTGGCCCACTAAAGGGGAGAAAAGGAGGGGTTGGGAATGACTTTGAATTATTAGGTACTTGGCTATACATGATAGGATATAGGAGACATTTTGGGGAGGTACAGCCATGCCAGGTAAGATGTCCCTCTCCCAAGGGGAAGTTGCTGCAACAATGGGCTCCGGTCTAGCAAGGATTGTGAGGATGGTGCAGATCGGGCAGTGTTTCAATATATTGTACATAGGGTCACTATGAGTTGGAGCCAACTATGGGGCACCTAACAACAACAACAACAACAACAAAGGGAGCTCACAGCCAAAAGACAGCTCCTGGACAGAAAGACTCAAACATTCTCTAACTCTCCTTGATTTCAGGTACAAAGACTGAGAACTGAAGTAAAATGGCATATATTAAATATCTCATTGGTGTTCCTAGGTGTTGCAAGCAGTTAATGCACTCACTTAACTAACTGAAAGGTTGGAGGCAAAGTCCACCCAAGGGTGTCTTGGAAGAAGGATCTGGTGAGCCTCTTCTGAATAATCAGTCACTGAAAACTCTGGAGCACAGTTCTATTCTGGCACATGTGGGATTGT
>NW_006921750.1:6838765-6849702 GCF_000298275.1 Orycteropus afer afer
GATTATCTTCTGTGTCTGTGTTAATTGGTTTCCCTTTTCTTTGTTGAAGAGGGTCTGTGCAATCCTTCTGCCTAGTCCGCCATCTTGCCCCGCCTCTCAATCATCACATTCTTTAGAGTCTACCAGAACTTCCTGAAGGGCCTGTTTCAAAGGATTAGCCTACAAACAACTATGAATTCATGTATAGGAAAAATCTTCACTTTTAATCACCACTGTCACACATCAAGGTATCCATTCGCTGTGGTAAAATGATCTTTGTAACCAGTAAAATGTTCTTGTATTTTAATCTAAAGAAGACTCTGGAATATAGAGTAACAGAAAATGGAGAAGTACGTATTCTTCACCTGGGGACTTCACTACAAATTTTAATTCCCTGTTGCTTATTACTCTCGTGATGTCAAATATTGTTTAAATGACAACATCCAGTCTTGTGCTTTTCTTGCCTGAGCTAAGGCCTAGATAGATGCTTTCCCACACAATCCTTGTCCATGATCTCTTGGTAAGCAATCATAAAATATGCAGAGGCTAGTATAAAATATCAACAGATGTGTTTACTAGACAACACACTTTCTTTTGCCCATGAGCCTTTAAAACATTTCCTGTTTTTCTCTTAGGTATACAGTAAGAATCCCAAAATTCAATCTTGACTCTTAGGTTGAAAAATACATGGTCTAAATTTAACAATAAAATATTTGTAAGAATGCTGTATGCTTTCCCAAAATTTTTAAATGACTTTTTTGAGAACTTCTAATTTGAAGATGAAGATGCAAATATTAGCATATCTTTTATTGTCTGATGGAAATCATGCATAAGCAACGTAGTCAAGGAGAAATAACAATACAAAATTCCCAAAACTTTCACAATTGTGAGAAGGGGACAAAACAAAAGGAGAGTGAACAAATATATGTTATCATTCCTTCAACATCTATTTTTTTTTTCCTCACTCTCTGATAAGATGAAAAAGACAAAAGTAGACACATATATATTCTTAATTTTTTTTTCTTCTTCTTCTTTTTTTTTTTTTTAATTGTGATTTGGGTGAAAGTTTAGGAGCGAATTCACTTTCCATGCAGCACTTCACATACACTTCGTGTCATGACATTGACTACAATTTATCACAATAAAACATTTCCCTTCCCACTTCCTCTCCATAGTTTCCTGTGTCCTTTCCTACCATGCTATATTCCTAATTTTTAAGAGACGTTCCTGTTGACATGAAATATAGACAGAGCCCCTCTATTAACTAACTTTCTGAAAATAATTGTTTCAGTGAAAAAGTTAGTGGTTTCAGAGAACAGTAATTAAAAAGGAGAAGAAGAAGAAGAAGAAGAAGAAGAAGAAGAAGAAGAAGAAGAAGAAGAAAAAGAAGAAGCAGAAGAAGAAGCAGAAGAAGAAGAAGCAGAAGCAGCAGCAGCACAGGATCAAAGATAACATATGAAACAAGCAATAAGTAAACCAAAAGTTAAATTGTTATTGTTGGGTACCATCTGTTTGGCTCCAACTCATAGCACTGCTATGCATAAAAGAATGAAATGTTGCCCAGCCCTGTACCATCCTCAAATAATAGATATATTTGAACCTATTGTTTCAGCTACTGTGTCAATCTATCTTATTGAAGGTCTTCCTCTTTTTCACTGACTTTTTGTTTTTACCAAAAATGAATCGCTTCTCCAGGGATTTGCCCTTCCTCATAGGATGCCCAAAGTAAGACAAAGTCTTGCCATCCTCTCTTCTAAGAAGCCTTCTGGCTATACATCCTCATGACTAATTTGATCATTCTTCTGACAGTCCATGGTATGTGCTTCATCAATAGGACAGTTCAAATGTTTCAGTTTTTTCTTGAATCTTCATTCATTTTCTACCTTTCACATACATATAAAGTGATTAAGAAGACTATGGCTTGGAGCAGGCATACCTTAGTTCTCAAAGTGATGTCTTTGCATTTTAAGATTTTAAAGAGGTCTTTTGCAGTAGATTTGTACAGTGAAATTTGACTTTTGATTTCTTGACTGTTACTTTCTTGGGCTTTGATTGTTGATCCAAATAAAATGAATCTTTGAAAGCTTTGATATTTTCTGTTTACTATGATGCCAGGAAGTTTTCTGCATTTAATGGAATTATGGGACATTATCAAGAAAACCAACTTAGGCATCATGGGAATCCCAGAAGGAAATGAGAGAGTAAATGACAGAAAGGTATATTTAAAATATTTTGAAGAGACAATGGAAGAAAATTTTCCAAATCTGACAAAATATATGAAAAAACCTACAAATCCAACAATATCAATGAAGTCCAGGTTGGATAAACACAAAAAGATTGACACTGAAACACATCATAATCAGGATCTCAAAATTTAATTATAAAGAGAGAATCTTGAAAGCAAGGAAAGAAAAACAAAAGGTCACAGATAAGGGATTCTCATTAAGATTAAGTGCCAATTTCTCCGCAGAATCTTTGAAGGCCCTATGACAACACAAATACGTATTAAATGTGCTTAAAGGAAAAAATACAGCCAACAAAGAACACTATATAAGGTGAAACTTCCCTTCAATAAAGGAACTCTGGTGGCATAGTGGTTAAAATATTCATCTGCTAACCAAAAGGACAGAGATATGGACTTAACAGCTTCTCTACATGAGAAAGATGAGGCCATCTGCTTCTGTAAAAATTCAAAGCCTTGAAAACCCTATTGGAGAGTTTTAATCTGTCCTATGTTGTTGTTATGTGCCATCGAGTCAGATGTGACTCATAGTGACCCCTCCTTGGGCTTCTGAGGCAGTATCACTACGAAGTAAATTGCTCAACCTTCCTTCTGAGGAGTGGCTGGTGAGTTTGAACCTCCAGCTTTCTGGTTAGCAGTCAAATGTCTTAGGCATTATGCTATCAGAGCTCCCACTCCGTCCTATAGGATCACTATATATGAGTCAGAATCAACTTTATGATAGTTTCTTTTTCTTTTTGGTCCTTCAAGAGTAAGGGTGAAATTAATACATTATCAGATAAACAGAAGCTGAGAGAGTTCATGTCTACCAGACCAGCCTATAAAAAATTCTAATGGGAATTTTTCAGATGGAAAAGAAAGGGCACATGAAAGTAACTTGAAGCCATACATAGAAAGAAATATCTCTGATAAAAATAATTGTATGGGCAAGTATAAGGACTAGTATGTAAGCATTTTTACTAGATAATTATAATTTCTATATCTTTCAAGCTTTATAAAGCCAAATATATTACTTATGGTAAGATGGAAGACTAGGCAGACAAACGACACAGACCCTCTTCAACAAAGATCAGAGAAACCAGTTGACAGACATAAAAAAGATAATCCTGGAGCCTTGAGCTTTAGTGCCTAAGGAGCTTGACTGTTAACCAGAAGGCTGGCAATTCAAACACACCAGCCACTCTTCAGAAGGAAGATTTGGCAATCCTACTTCTGTAGTGTTACTGCCTCAGAAACCCAAGGAGGGGTCATTATGAGTTGGGGCTGACTCAACAGCACATAACAACAACAACAACATACAGAAGTGGATTAGGCACCAACTTGTGGAAAATCCTGAATGAAAACAGGACCTAAGAACAGGTTCTGTTTGTCAAGTTCAGCAGGGACATACAAGAGACTGACATCAGGAAAGGAGACAGCTGGTGAGTGTACAAGTGCTGTCAACTAATGAATACAGGAACACAACACAGTACCCTGCTTACATAAATAACATCCAAAGAAAACAAAAATTGTGGGCAAGTTATTCCAACATACAATCACCCATTAAATATAAACACAAAAACATCACAATGCCTCAGAGACAGCAGAGGATCACAGTCCACTCAAAGAAGCAATATAAAGGAGAAACAAGGGACCAGGATACAGACCCAAAACACTTCTGTAAGGAAGACACAGCATTGGAACTCCCTGATAAGGAATTCAAAATAATTATATTTAGGTATCTTCAATGAATTGAGAGGCAGATTAAGGAAAACCCTGATAAAATTGAGGAAAATACAGAGAAAACCCTACAACAGTTTCAAAAGACAATATAAGAACAAAATGACAAAATAAATGAAAAATTAGAAAAGATACAAAATCTACAGACAGAAATCTAGAACATTAATACTAAATTTTCTGAAATAGATAAGCATTGAATGGGCAAAGGAGCAGAATTGAAACAATGGAAGACAGAATTATTGAGATTGAAGGCAAATATGTAAATACTTCTTTGGAAAGGAATCAATCAGAAAAAAGTTTAAAAAAAAAAAAAAAAAAGAAGAAGAAGAAGAAAGCCTATAGTTCATGTGGGATACCATCAAAAGGAATAACCTACATGTAATTGGAACTCCAGAACAGGAAGAGACAAATAATACCACAGAGACAATTAGCAAAAAATTCTTGGAAGAGAATGTTCCTGGTATGATGAAAGATGAGAATATATCCATTCAGGAAGTCCAATGAACCCCAAACAGGATAGACTCCAAAAGAAAAAAAAAAAGTAAGACATATCATCATCAAACTCACCAAAACCAAAGACAAAGAAAGAATCTTAAAAGCAGCATGGGAAAAAAATGAAGAGTTACCTACAAGGGGCCACCAGTAAGACTAAGCTCAGATTTCTTGGCAAGAAGATAATGGGATGGTATATATAAAACCCTGAAAGAGAAAAATTTCCAACCAAGAATTATGTACCCAGCAAAACTGTCCCTCAAATATGATGGTGAAAGTAGGACATTTCCAGAGAAGCAGAAATTAAAACTTGTTAAAACCAGACAAACCTTACAAGAGATGCTAAAGGGAGCCCTTTGGACAGAGAAGCAACAACAGCAAACAACAACTGACCATTAGCACACATGATGTTATAACCCAGAAACCAACCCAGTTATGGAAGTATCCAAAGTAAATAAGCCTACAAGATTGTAAACAGGGAACCAGAGACATCAAGTGGCAAATGATGACAACTATAAACCAAAAAGAGGGAAAAAACTGTGTCATTACAGAACTTCTAGATGGTAGGGAAGTCAAGACAACTACAGGATAGAATGGATTATTCAAACTTTGGAAGAAAACTATAAATCACAGGGTAACCTTAAAGAAAAAATGAAAAACCTTCACATCAAAAGAAAAAAGAGTACCAACACAAAGACTTAGCAAATACTAAAACAATAGCAAAGAAGGAAATGATAACACAATTAATAAACAAAATGAGCTCAGCATAGAAAATATATGAAACAAAGAAATTGACACTATGCAAAAGCACATAACAAAAATGAGAGCAACAAATTAATATTTGCCAATAATTACATATCTGGCAAGGGACTTATCTCTAAGATTTATAAAAAAAACTCCAATGCTTCAACAGCAAAGGAATTAAAAATCCAATTGAAAAATGGGCAGAAGATATGAATAGACACTCCATCAAGGAGGATATCCAGGTAGCCAGCTAATACATGAAGAGATGCTCACAATCATTGGCCATCAGAGAGATGCAAATCAAAACAACAATGAGATTCCGTCTTACCCCAACACTGATGGCAAGGTCCAATGAGAGAGAAAATAACAAATGCTGGTGTGGATGTGGAGAGATTGGGACTGTCACACACTGCTGGTGGAACTGTGAAGTGATACAACCACTGTGGAAAGGAGTATAGCAATTCCTTAGAAAGCTGGAATTGGAGATACCATTTAACCCAGCAATCCCATTACTAGGTATATATCATAGAGAGGTGAGAGCCAGGACAGGAATAGATATATGCACACTCATGTTCATCACATCACTATTTACAATAGCAAAAAGATGGAAACAACATACGTGCCCATAAGTGGAAGAGTGGATGACCAAACTATGATACATAAACAATGGAATGTTATGCAGTACTAAAGAATAATGCAGAGTCTGCAAAACCCTGCGTAATATGAATGAACTTGGAGGACATTATGCTGAAAGAAATAAGTTAATCACAGAAGGACAATAGTTGTTGTGGAGGGTCAAGGAAAGGTTTATATATGCAGGGAAACTTTCTTTGTTGGTTGCCAGGGATGGGTGGGGAGGGGAAAGCAGACTGCAAAAAAAAAAAAAAAAGCATTGGCCCATGTCATTTTAGTCTGTGTATTTCACTGTACATAAATTGTATTTCAATAAAATGCATTTAAAAAGGCAAATATATAAAAAGTAAGGATAAAATTTTATTACAATGCATATGATTTATAATGATGTAACTGGTGATAACAACAAAGTTGGGAGTGATATAGGTATAGGCATATTGTATGTAACTTAAATTAAGTTTGTATCAAATTATTTTGGATGTTATAAATGTTAAACATAATATTCATATTAACCAGTAAGGAAATATCTAAAAAAAATAAAAAAGAAAGAAAGGAAAAATAATCAAAATTATTCACTAGCAGAAAAACAAAACAAAAAAGGCTATATTAGCTGAAATAGAAGAGAAAGTTTCAAATGCAGAAAATTGAGTAATAAAAAGTCTGAAGTAAGTCTTTCCCTATTGATAATTACAGTGAATATAAATAGATTATAAAAACTCCAGTCAAAAGGTAGAGTATGACAGAATGGATGTGAAAAAAAAATCCAAGTATATGTTGTTTGCAAGAGATATATCTTAGCCTGAGAACACAAATAAGTTGGAAGTGAAGGATGGAAAACAAAATAATCCATCTACATAATAACCAAAATTGAAGTTTCAAGATCAACAAATTATTCATTGCAAATACCTATTTTCAAAAACATAAATGGTGACTATACACGGACTTCACCAGTTGAAATACACAGGAATTAGATCGACTACATCTGTGGAAAGAAACTCAATATCTTCAGCCAAATCACTAGTCAGTGTTTTGTTCTGTTGTACATAAGGTCTCTATAAGTCAGCGACAACACAATGGCACATAACAACAACAACATGAATGACAGAATATTATGAGCAACTGTCCATCAAAATCTTGATAACATAGATGAAATGCCTTAATCAAGTGGAGACAGAAAATTTCAATGACTCACAACAAATGAAGAATTTGAATCTGTAATAAAAAACTGTCCAACAACAACAAATCCTGCATGAAATGTCTTCACTGGGGAATTTTACCAAACCTAAAGAGAAAAATTGACACAAACCTTGTTTAAACTCTTCCAAAATGTAGAATAGGAAGAAATACTCCCTAAGTACTTCTATGAAGTCAGAATTATCTTGATACTGAAGCCAGATAAAAACATGACAAGAAAAGAAAACTACAGGTCAATGACCCTTATGAATATAGATGAAAAAATTCTCAACAAAATATTAGCAAATTGAATCCAAAAACATCCTTAAAGAATTATACAAGAACAAGAGGGACTTATTGCAGAAATTCAAGAATGGTTCAACGTTAAGAAATCAAATTTAGTGCACCAAATCAATATAGAAAGGAAAAGAACCACAGGTAATGTCAAATGACATAGAAGAAAAGCATTTGATAAAATACTACATCCTTCTTGACAAAACTACTCAGCATAACAAGAATAGATGGGAAGCTTATTAATATAATTAAGGACATTTGAGAAAAACTAACTGTTAACATTATCCTCATTAGGGAAGATTGAAAGCTTTCTCCTTAAAGTCAGGAATGAAACAAAAATATTCACTCTTACTGCTTCCATTCACTATTATATTGGAAGTCCTAACCATATCAATAGGAAAAGAAAACTTAAATGAATAGCATTCAAATTGGAAAGAAAAAATAAATTACTGCTTTATACAGATGATGTAATCCTTTTATAGAAAACCCTAAAGAATCCTCAAGAAAGCTTTTAGAGGTAATGCAGGAATTCAGCAAATATGCAGGGTACAAAGTCAGCATACAGATATCACTATGATTTCTATAAACCAGTAATAAGAAATTTGAAAAGGAAATTAACCAAAAAATTTGTTTATAATGGAATCTAAAAAATAAAAAAAAAACTAGGAACAAATGTAACCAAGAATGGGAAAGATTTATACTACTAAAATTATAAAACACTGCTTGAAGAAATCAAATAATTTAATAATTAGAAAGACACTTCATATTAATGGAATGAGAGACTCGTTGTAGTTAAGATGTCTTTTTTGGTTACTTTGTGCTGCTCTAAGAGGAAAAACCACAAAAGGGATGGCTTGAATAAAGGATTTATTCTGTTACAGTTTTGGAGGCTAGAAATCTGAATTCAAGTGCCAGGTCTAAGGGCTGCATGAAAGCCCTTCAAACTTGGGCTTCAGCTCTGCCTTTTGCTCCCAGCCCACTGAAGTTAGAGGCGTCTCTTCACTCAGGCAGCTGCTGGCTGCTGAGGCTAACAAGCCCAAGGTTGACAAGTATAAAGGCACAGTACCAATATTACCAAACCACTCAGCAGGCCATAGATTCAATTCCCATTAATAGTCCCAAAATCAGCAAACAACATAGCAGGCTACTGAGTAACCAAGCAGCTATATGCAGGATTCAAGTGTAACAAAAGCTGGAGACCTTCCTCAAAGTTGCTTCTTATATACTGGAAACAGGCCATATCCCTAACACAGCTACTAAGCTGCTTCAGAAGAGCATGGGGTTAATTACTAAACTCACTATGGGGAATAACAACATCCAGCTTCCCAGCCACTCGAAATCAGGGCCAGCCAAGTTAATACATAAAATTAACTACCACAAAGCCAGTAATACTCAAAATAATTAGTAGATTCCACACAATCCAAATCAAAATCCCAATATCCTCTTTCACAAAATGAACAAAAATAAACCCTACTTTTATGTGGAAAGTCAAAAGGCCTCAAATAGCCAAAGCAGGTATAAAGAGTAATGATGGCGAAGGATTGATATCTCTTAATTTCATAACATATTACACAGTTACAGTAACCAAAACCGATTGTAGACAAAGGGGTAAAATCCATTAAAAGGAGAAGAGATTGTTTAACAAATGGTGCTGGCATAACTGGATATCCATTTGTAAAAAAATGAAACAAGACCTGTACCTCACACTATACACAAAAACTAGCTCCAGATGGATCAAAGACTTAAATGTGAAACCTAAAACTATAAACTTCTTCAAGCACAAACTAGGGGCAAACTTAGGAGGCCTAATATATGGCATAAATAAACTATCAAGCATAACCCAAAATTCACAAACAGCAGAAGTTGAATTAGGTGAATGGGATGTTCTAAAAATTAAATATTTATGTACTTCAAAAGACTTCTCCAAAAGAGTCAAAAGAGAACCTACAGATTGGGAAAAAAATATTTGGCAATGACATATCTGACAAAGGACTTATCTCTAGAATTTATAGAAAACTTCAACACCTCAACAATAACAAGACAAATAATCCAATTAAAAAGTGGGCCGAAGACATAAATAGACACTTCACCAAATAGGATTTTCAGGCTACTAACAAACATGAAGAAATGCTCACGATCATTAGCCATTAAACCAAAAACCAAACTCACTGCCATCGAGTTGGATCTGACTCATATCAACCCCTCCTTGGGTTTTCAAAGCAGAATCACTATGGAAGTAGATTCCTCAACCTTTCTTCTGAAGAGTTGCTGGTGGGTTTGAACCACCAGCCTTCTGATTAGCAGTCAAATATCAATAGCCATTAGAGAGATGCAAATCAAAACAACAACCTTCTTGCCCCAGCACTATTAGCAAATTTCAACAAGACAGAAAATAACAAATGCTGAAGAGGATGTGGAGAAATTGGACTCTTGTGCAGTGCTGGTGGAACTGTCAAATGATATAACCACTGTGGAAAGCAGTATAATGATTCCTTAAAAAGTTGGAATTAGAAATATCATTTGACCCAGCAATTCCATTACTAGATATATATCCTAAAGAAGTGAGATCCAGGACAAGAACGGATATATGCACACCCATGTTCATCACAGCACTATTTACAACAGCCAAAATATGGAAACAGCCTAGGTGCCCATCAGCAGAAGAATAGATAACCAAACTATGGTACATACAAATTGGAATATTACGGAACCCTAAAGAATAATGTAGAATCAATAAAACACCTCATAATGCAGATGAACTTAGAGAACATTATGCTGAGTGAAATAAGTCAATCACAGAAGGACAAATATTGTATTAGTCCTTTATTGTAAAAAGTCAAGGAAAGATTTATATATGGAAGTAAATTTTCTTTGTTGGTTACCAGGGGTGGGAGGGGAGGGGAGGGGAAGGAATACTGTTAGATAGGTACAGACAAGTATTGATTTGGGTAAAGAAAACAGCAATGTACCAAATGTGAGTGATCAACACAGAGGCATTGAAGAAGAGGAAGACAACTATGTCACTCTCTAGAGTGCATAGGAGGTATAGACAACAAAGTTGAACCCTTTTGTACATGTATTGTCAGTGAAGGCACACATTGATAATATGGGTGGATAGATGGGTGGACAGGCTAAACCCATGTCCATGTATAGGGTTGTCAGACAATGTTTCTATAAATGAATTTGTATGTTTTGTAAGAATTACCAGGTACATAGTAGAGATAACAAGGGACAAGGTTGTAGTCACTTCTTGGCCATAGCCAGCTACCCAGAGTGAGTGAGAATTTGGACCTGTGAGCTTGGGTCCATAGTCACAGGGCACATCAGGCTCAATGTACTACACATAATGTACTACACAAAAGCATTGTTCCACATCCTACTCTGACAAGTAGTGACTGGGATCTGAAAAGCTTGCAAGTGACTATCTAGATGCAATGATGGGTCTCTCCTCATGTAGAGCAAAAAAGAATGAAGAAAACCAAAGACACATGGAACCAATTAATCCAAGAGACTGGTACACCACACAATTCTCAGCCTATATGACTATGAGACCAGAATAACCTGATAGTGCACAGCTACCACTGTCCACTACTCAGAGGGAGATCTATGTAGGAGATCCTGGACAGAGTGGGAGAACAATGTGGAACAAAACTCAAAATCA
>NW_006921750.1:6849890-6857315 GCF_000298275.1 Orycteropus afer afer
AACCTCTACAATAGGTAGATACACTCCTTGGAGAGATCAATGATGGGAGAATAGAAGGTCTAAGTATTCATAGTGAGAAAGCTTGGGGGCAGGAGTGCATGGGAGGGAAGGACATAGGGAAGAGGTAACTATGGGGAGGAAGTGGGAAGGGAGCTGTTGCATTGTGGGAAACGGCAGTCAATATCATGAAACCAAGTGTATGTGAGCTGCTGTATGGAAAATGAAATTGCTCTGCCAACTTTCACCCAAATCACAATATTTATTTTTTTTAATATTATAATTGGTGTAACACATAGATAATACACTAATGGAATAGAATTAAGAGTCCAGGAATAAAAATCTTTATATCTGTGGTCAACTGATTTTGAACAACTATTTTAATTCAATAGGTAAAGAAGAGTCTCTTTAACAAATGGTACTGGGAAATTTGAATTTCCACGTGGAGAAAAATAAATCAGGATCCATACCCCACAGCATACACAAAAATAATTCAAAACGAGTCAAGGACCTAAATATGAAATGTAAAACTATGATATTATTAGGAAAAAAAAAAAAAACAGGGATGTAGCTGTGGGGATTAGTTTTTAATAACAGATTATAACAAGAGCATGAAAAGCCAATAATTAAACAGGTAAATGGGACCTCATAAAAATTAAGTAATATTGTTCAGCAAAAAAAAAAAATTACTAAAAAAGTTAAAAGATAGCATACAGATTGGGAGAAAATTTTTGAAAACCATATACCAGACAAGGTTCTAATACACAAAATATGCAATACTTCTGCAACTAACAACAAAAAGACAACTCAGTAAAAAAAAAATGGGTAAAGTACTTCAACAGATATTTAATCAAGGAGGATATTCACAAGTCCAAGCTCTGTTGGCATAGTGCCTAAGGCATTTGACTGCTAACCAAAAGACTGAACAGTTCAAACCCACCTGCCACTCCTTGGACAGAAGACTGGGAAATCTACTTCTGTAGTGATGCTGCCTCAGAAGTCCAATGAGGGGTCACTATGAGTCAGATCTGACTCAAAGGCAGTGAGTTTGGTTTTTGGTTTTATGAAAAATTATCAGGGTCATTAGCCATTGTTATGGTATGCTGTCAAATTAATTCCAACTTGTAGTGATCCTGTATGACAGAGTAAAACAACCCAATAGGGATTCCTAGATTATAATCTTTAAAAGAGTAGATCACCAGAAATTTTCTTCTGGAGAGCTATTTGGAGAGTTGGAATCTCTGACCTTTTAGTTGGCAGCAAAGTGCTTTCACCAGTGTACCAAAAGAGCTTACATCATTAACCATTAAGTACAAACAAACCAAAATCAAAATGATACAGCACTTCTCTCCCACTAGGATGAAAACAAAAAAGGAAAAGAAAAGAAAAAACGTTGACAAGAATGTGGAGAAATTAAAATCCTTATCTATTGCTTGTGGCAATGCAAAATGGTATAGTTAATGTGGAAAATAGTTTGGTAGGTCTTCAGAAAGATAAACATAGAACCATCATGTTGTTGTTGTTGTCATTAGGTGTCTGTAAATCAGTTCTAATTAATGTTGACCCTGTTTGCTACAAAATATAACACTGCCTGGTCCTGCCTCCTCCTCACAATCATTGCAATACTTGAGCCCATCATCACAGCCACTGTATTAATACATCTGGTTGAGTGTTTTGCCCTATTTGCTGACCCTCTGCTTTACCTAGCATGATATTCTTCTTCAGGGACTGGTCCCTTTTGATAACATGACCAAACTATGGGAAATGAAGGTTGGGCATTTTCACTTCAAGGAGCATTCTGGATGTGTTTTCTCCAAGACAGATTAGTTCTTTCTTCTAGCAGTCCATGGTATATCAATGTAGCTTGTCAAAACTCCAATCCAAATGCATCATTTTTTCTGCATCCCTCCTTATTCATTGTCCAACTCTCACATGCATATGAGACTATTGAAATTATCATGGCTTGAGTCAGGAGCATCTTAGTCCTCAAATTGATATCTTTCTTCTTAAACACATGAAAGAAGTCTTTTGTAGCAGATTTGTCCTAGGCAATCTATTGTCTGGTTTCTTTCCTGCTGCTTCTATGGGTGTTGATTTTGAATCCAAGTAAAATTAAATCCTTTGCACTTCATTATGAGAATGTTGCTTATTGGTCCAGTTATGAGGATTTTCTTTTATGCTGAAGTGCAATCCATACTGAAAGCTGTGGTTTGTGATCTTGATCAGTAAGTGCTTCAAGTCTTCTTTATTTTCAGCAAGGTTGTATCATCTGCAAATTGCAAGTTATTAATGAGTCTTCTTTCAACCCCTATGATGCATTCCTTTCCATATAGTACAGCTTTTTGGATTATTTCCTCAACATATATATTGAATAAGTATGGTGAAAGGATACAACCCTGTGTAAATTTCCTGATTTAAAAACAGATAGTATCCCCACAAGTTCAAATGATCGCCTCATGAGGTTCCTCATGAGGACAATTAAGAGTTCTGGAATTCTGATTCTTTGCAATATTACCCATAATTTGTAATAATCACATAGAATGCCTTTATATAGTCAACAAAACACAGATAAACATCTTTCTGGTATTCTCTGCTTTCAGCCAAGATCTAGCTCACATCAGCAATGATATCCCTTGTTCCATGCTCTCTTCTGAATTCACCTTGAATTTACAGCAGTTCCTTGTTAATGTAGTGCCACAGCTATTTTTGAATTATCTTCAGCAAAATTTTACTTGTGTATGATACTAATGACATTGTTCTATAATTTCCCACATTTTTTGGGTCATCTTTCTTTGGAATGCCAATATTTATACATATCTCATTGCCATAGAGTCAGTCCCAACTCATAGCAACTCCTTCTTGGGTTTCCAACGCTGTATCTGTATAAAAGTAGATTGCCCAATCTTCCTTCTGAGGAGTGTCTGGTGGGTTTGAACTGCCAACCTTCTGGTTTGAGTTTTATTCCACATCGTTCTCCCTCTCTATCCAGTAACTCCTACATGGATCATAGATCCCACTACAAGTGGTTGACAGTGGTAGCTGGGCACCATAGAGTTCTTCTTGTCTCATAGTCATATAGGCTGTGGACTACATGCTGTACCAGTCACTAGAATTAATTCTTTCCATGAATCTTTGTTTTTTTGAATTTTCTTTGCTCTGGATGAGGAGAGACCCATCATTGTATCTAGATGGCCGCTTGCAAGTTTTGAGATCCCAGTCACTACTCATCATAGTAGGATGTGGAACAATGTTTTGTGTAGTATGTTATGCCAATTAAGCTTGATGTCCCCTGTGACTATGGTCCCAAGCCCACAGGTTCAACTCTCTCCTTCTGTGTAGCTGTAGTTTGCTGTGACCAAGAAGTGACTATAACCTTGTCCCTTGTCAGCTCTGCTTTACACCTGGGAATTCAGATCATACAAATACAATTATAGGACCATTGTCTGCCAACCCTATACATGGTCTTGGGGATACTCTCTGCTTCATAGACATACCTAATAGTTCAGCCTGTCCACCCATCTATCCACCCATATAACCATGCTTGCCTTCACTGACAGTGTAGTACTGTATGTGCAAAAGGGCTCATCTTTGTGGTCTGTAACTCCTGGGTACCTTTCTATGTCTTCCTCTTCCTCAATGCCACCATGTTGATCATTCACATTTGGTATATTGCCCTTCTCCTCACCCAAATCAATACTTATCTTTACCTATCTAACAGTGTTCCCTCCCCTGTCCTCCCACCCCTGGGAACCAACAAAGAAAATTTCCTTCCATAGATAAACATTTCCTTGACTTTTACAATAATGGACTAATACAGTATTTGTCCTTTTGTGATTGATTTATTTCACTCAGCATAATGTCGTCCAAGTTCATCCATGTTATGCAGTGTTTTGCAGATTCTAGGTTATTCTTTAGGGTCGCATAGGATTCCATTGTGTGTATGTACCATAGTTTGGTTATTCATTCCTCAGTTTATGGACACCTAGGTTGTTTCTATCTTCTGGCTAATTTAAATAGTTCTGTGATGAACATGGGTGTGTATGTCTGTTCTTGTCATGGCTCTCACTTCTTTAGAACATATACATAGTAATGTAATTGTTGGGTCAAATATTATTTCTAATTCCAACTTTTGAAGGAATTGTCATACTGCTTTCCACTGTGGTTGCAGAATTGACAGTCCCACCAGCAGTGTATGAGAGTCCCAATCTCACCACATTCTCACCACCATTTGTTATTTTCTGTCTTGTTGAACTTTGCTACCAGTGCTGGAGCAAGATGGTATCTCATTGTTGTCTTTTGCATCTCTCTAATAGCTAATGATTGTGAGCATTTCTTCATATGTTAGTTGGCTGCCTGAATATCCTCCTTGGAAGTGTCTATTGATATTTTCTGCCCATTTGTAAATTGGATTATTTGTCTTTATGTTATTGAGGTGTTGGAGTTTCTATAAATTCTAGCGATAAGTCTTTTGTTCGATATATCATTGCCAAATTTTTTTTTTTCCCAATCAGTAGGGTCTCCATTGACTCTTTTGGAGATGTCTTTGGAAGCACATAAAAAATTTAATTTTTAGAGGAGCTCATTCATCTAATTTCTCTTCTGCTGTCTGTGCATTTTAGGTTATGCTTGATAGTCTATTTATGCCATATATTGTTGTTGTTGTTGTGTTATGTGCCGTCAAGTCAGACCCAACTCATAGTGACCCCTTCTTGGGTTTCTGAGGCAGCATCACTACGGAAGTAGATTGCCCCACCTTCCTTCCGAGGAGTAGTTGGTGGGTTTGAACTGCCAGCATTCTGGTTAGCAGAAAAATGCCTTAGGCACTAAGCCACCAGAGGCACTATCACCTAACCAGAGCTCACTAAAGAATTAGCGGCTTCTAAGAAATACAGCTACATACATGCACACTATGTTTCCTACTTTATTTTCTTATTTTTTAAAAATAATACACATCATTAACAAACAAACAAAAACATATCTTTGGTTAATGGGTGCTGAAATATTTATAGGAAAATGCGGAAAGAATAAAAGTATATAACAAAATTTCCAATAAGAAATTAAGATAGAAGATGTTAAAATAAGCAAGGAAAAGATATATGTGTAATAAAATTATAAACACTAGTTAATGCATTAATGAAATATTTAATTAATATACAACTCCAAGTGCTGTTGTTATGTTGTTAGGTGCCATCAAGTTGTTTCCAACTCATAGCGACCCCATGCACAGCAGAATGAAACACTGCCCGATCCCGCACCATTTCCATGATCCCTGCTAAATTTGAGCCCATTATCACAGCCACAGTGTCAATCCATCTAGTTGAAGGCTTCCCCCTCTTTTGTCGACCTTCCACCCTACCAAGCATGACATCCTTCTCCAAGAAATGGTCCCTTTTGACAATAAGAACAAAATAGGTGAGATGGAGTCTGGCCCTTCTCGCTTCCCAGGAGCATTTCAGGTGCACTTCCTCCAGGATAGATCTGTTAGTTCTCCTAGCAGTCCATGGTACTTTCAGCATTCTTCGCCAGCACCACAACTCAAAACCATCAACTCTTCTTCAGTCTTCCTTATTCATTGTCCAGCTCTCACATGCATACAATTGGAAATATCATGGCTTCTGTCAGGCACATCTTAGTCCTCAAGGAGACATCCTTTCTCTTCAGCACTTGAAACAGTTCCTTCACGGTTGACTTTCCCAATATTACACGTTGTCTAATGTCCTGACTGCTAGTTCTTTACAAAAGTAATAATAATTAAAAATAAAAAAAAAAAAAGATTTATGTAAAAAGCTTTCAATGAATTAGAAACAGAGGGGAATTTCCTCAACTTGATAAAGAACAGTTACAAAAAACATAGATCTAACATTATATTTAATGGTGGTAAATTAGGTGAGATTGTAAACAAAACAAATATGTTCCCTCTCCCACTCCTATTTAACATTATACTGGAAGTTCTATAATGCATGAAAAGGAAATAAAAAGTATACAGATTGGAATGAAAGAAATAAAATGTACACAGGGGTAATATGATTTGCTGTGTGAGAAATCCTCAAAAGTCAGCAAAATGTTATTGGAATTAATGAGTAATTATAGCAATATAGTGGGATATTCAGCTAATATACAAAAAGTAATTTACCTTCTAACATATAATACAATTATAATTTAAGATAAAAAACACCATACATTAGCACTAAATTAAAAAAAAAAAGAAATTTGTATGAATCTAAGAAAATTTGTATATGATCTACGTGAGGAAATCTGCAAAACTCTAATAAAATAAAACAAACATCTAAATAAATGGAGAGATATTCCATATTCCTGGAAAAGAAGACAATATTATTACAATATCAATTCTTCCCAATATGAGTGATAGATTTAATATAATCCAAATCAAACTTCCAAAAGTTATTTTATGGATTTTGGCAAACTACCCAAATTATTGAAATTTATTGTATGGTTTAATGGCAAAACATCATGGGACTTGCATATAACAGAAAATGGAGAAAAAAATGTATAGAAATGCATAAAATTTTTGTGAGGCATTTAGTGTATGACAAAGTTTGCATTTCAAATTAGTGAGGAAAACATATTCAATAAATTATGTTGGTAAAACTAAGACACCACCTGGAAAATAAATTAAATTGAATCTGTATCTCATACTTTATAGGAAAATAGGGTTTATTTTGATCAAATATTTCAATGGAAACAATAAACCATAAAAAAGTTGGTGGAAAAAACAATGGGGGAACTCTAAAAAACAGCTTACAGAGGCAAAAGCTTTCAAAGTATAATTGCACAAAATCTGCAAGCCATAAAATATCAATAATCTGAATCAAGAAAATTAATAATTTCTGCAAGGAACAAAATACAATCTACAAAACAGAGAAACAAATTAAGAAATATTTCCAATGTATGTCACAAAATTCCATTTGTTTGTATTTATAAAGAACTCCTATAAATTAATGAAATTAACAAAAAATATGAATAGAAAAAGAAATATCAATGACTCTTAACATATAAAACAGTGTTCAGGCTCAGGAAGAAGAAAATAAATACAAATTTTAAAAATCCCCTAAGACACCACTTTTCCATTTTTCAAACTGTGAGAGCATAAAGCATCCAGTAGGTCACTGTGCTGGGAGAAAACAGACATTCCCCCCAACACACACACAAAAAAAAATTATAAAACTATCATAGCATTTCTACAACAGCAAAATATCACCAAAAATCTAAATTAATACCACTAAGTTCCTTCTTAAATGCTTTCATGTGAAATGTTTTGTGACTCTAAGACAAAATATAGGAAAGTGCTTTGTGTATTGATGTAAAACATTCTTCAAAATGTATTTAGTTTAGCAAAACAACATTCAAGATGAATGTAGTGTTGTTAGTTGCCCTTGCATCAATTCTAACTCAGTACAGCTTGTGTTA
>NW_006921750.1:6857415-6859051 GCF_000298275.1 Orycteropus afer afer
AAACTCACTTTCCATACAGAAGTTCACGTACACTTTGTCTCATGACATTGACTGCAATTTACCACAATATAACAACTGCCCTCCCACTTCCTTCCCATAGTTACCTCTTCTCTGTGTCCTTGCCTCCATGAACTCCTGCCCCTGACCTATGTCCCTACACATACACAGCCCTTGCATTCTCCCATGATTGTTCTCTCCAAGAAGTGTATCTATGTAGTGTAAACATTCACCTAATATGCCTGTCTCTTGTTTGGTTGGAAGTCACAGGAGTGGGTTCAATTCCAGACCTGAAAGGCAGCTAGAGACCAGAGTCTCAGTGGTTCCATCAGGCTCTATAAGAGCAGCCAACCTGGTCCCCCCTGCCTTGTTTTCCAAATGATTTTGAGTTTTGTTCCACATTGTTCTCCCACTCTATCCAGGATCTCCTACATAGATCCCCCTCCAAGTGGTTGATAGTGGTAGCTAAGCACCATCTATTTCTTTTGGTCTCATAGTGGTATAGGCTGTGGATCACATGGTGTACCAGTCGCTTGGACTAATTGTTTCCATAATTCTTTGGTTTTCTTCATTTTTGTTTGTTCTGGACAATGAGAGACCCATCATTGCATCTAGATGGCTGCTTGCAAGCTTTTAAGATCCCACTCGCTACTCACAAAAGTAGGAGGTGAAACAATGTTTTGTGTAGTATATTATGACAATTGAGCTTGATGTTCCCTGAGACTATGTTCCTGAGCCCACAGGTTCAACTATTCACTCTTTCTGAGTAGCTGGCTGTGCCCAAGAAGGGACTACAAACTTGTCCCTTGTCAGCTTTACTGTACACTTGGGAATTATTACAGAATGGATAGTGATCCATTTGTAGAAATATTGTCTGCCAACCCTATCCATGATCTTGGGCACACTACCCCCTGAATAGATATAACTAATAGCTCATTGGTTATAATCTTTATGGAAGCAGATCACCAGCCCTTTTCTTTTGTAGTATCACTGGAATGATTCAAACCTCTGAACTTCATGTTTTCAGTCAAGCACAAACCATTTGTGAAACCTTGTTCTTAGAGATAAAGAATGCAGCTATTTGAAACTTTTTTTATACATGCATAATGCATAACATGTTACATGAAGAACACAGTAGAAACAGATGTTGCCCTTGGTCTCTGAAAATCTGTCCTCTCAGATTATACACAGTCTCCACTTCGAGTTAATGCATATGTTAACTATATGTATAAGAATTTAAAATCAGAGGCAATGGTGTGTGTAAACAGAGCAGTCTGTAAGTGGAAAGTTAACTCCATTTTAAAGTCTTAACATGAGACTACAATCCATGAAGAATTTTAAAGCCACCTTTTCTGATGGTAGTTCCTCTAACTTTGATGTTGACCTAACCTTGATACTAACCATGTATCACAAAGGAGACATTCTTCTCTTCTAATGTCTGGATGGTGTAGAATATCACAATCCATTCCCAGAGGGTCTTTCCACTATCGTCAAAACAGATGCAAGACTAATAGTTTATACCCAAAAGGTCTTGATGCACAGCATTATCAATAAATCTTTACAATGAACCCCCAGAAATAGACATGATTGAGCAAACAGTTTTTATAGCAAGTTTTCTTAAAAAAAAAAAAAAAAAAAA
>NW_006921750.1:6859952-6862370 GCF_000298275.1 Orycteropus afer afer
AACGGTTGGAGAAAGGGCTGGAGGGAGGCAGCATGTCTGGCCTCACAGGAATAGGCCTTGGGCTATTGATGGGTGATTCTGTCTTCCTCTTGTGAGATTAGAGGAGGTCAGAACATGTGGCCTCCTTGTCCTTTTTGCAAACACTAAAGGGTTAATTTTTTTTTTTTTTTTTAAGGAATGGGGACCAGGTGGATGCCCTGCATAGTCTGTGAGAGCAACCCCTGATGCATCTGCTCTCCTTTATTTATATATAAGCATATGATTACATCATTATTCTTGATATTTCTTTAAAACAATCAAGTATTCAATCAATTATTCTTCTACAGTAAAATCAAATATTTCCTTGTAACAATCAGTTATTAATTAAAAGTTAAAGTTTTACTCTTTCCCATACACAAAGATATTTTCCCATGTCCAAATGTATTAGATAATTAATTAGGTTAATATCTCTTGCAGGATTAACAAATAAACACTAAGATACATCACTCTAAAACATAATATGATAAGGTACATAATTCTAAAGAATGGTTTCTAAGATATACTATTCTTTGGGCAAAATGTTATTCCAGGGAAACAGGTTAGCAAACATTCTGCTGGGGCAACATTCTGCCCCAGGAACACAAAGCTGAACAGAAGCATTCAACTTTGAGAGGCTTTGCCTTCCCTTAAAGCAAACACTCAGCTACAGGAGAGGCTTTGCCATCTCTTAACTGTAATTCGAACATGTGCCTTGCAATCATGCTCTTTTGGAAGTCTTTTTCTTCGTCTCCAACAATATACCACAAATGGAATGACCTTAACAAACAGGAGTTTATTCTTACAATTTGAAGGCTTTAAGTCCAAGTTCAAAGTGCCAGACTCTAGGACCTGGGTGAAAGACCCTCAACCTTGGGGTCCAGCTCTGCCTCCTGCTCCCGGCCCATTGGAGGTAGAGGTGTTTCTTCACTCAGACAGCTATTTGCTGCTGAGGCGGAGAAGCCTCAAGGTTGACTAGTAAAAAGGCACAGTCCTGATGTTACCAAACAATATGACAGGCCATTAACTTAAGTCCATTGTAAGTCCCAAGGTTGTCAAAGCATAGCAGGCTGCTGAACAATGACATCACTACATGCAAGGTCCAAGCATGCCATAGGCTAGAGACCATTCCCAAAGCTGTTTCTTATATACAGGAAGCAGAACACATACCCAAAGCAACCACTCAAATGCTTGTGGTAGATCCCAACATGGAGTTGATTGCCAGTCTCATCATGGGAAATAACTACCACCAGCTGCCCAGCCACTCAACCAGGCTCAGCCAAGTTGACACACAAACATAACCACCACAGATGTCTTCAAAGTCCTTACAGTCTCTATCCCTCAATAAATCTCTTTTGCTTATACTTAAGCAGATCCCTGATGGTACTGTTGCTCGTTCTAAGAGCAGCCAATGATTTAGTAGCCATGGACCATCTTGCTGTTGAAAATCTTCTAGTTGTGTAGGAACTATAAAGTTGACCCAGACAAAGGTATATCTGGTTCAGTCACAGTGAATCCATACATTACCTCATCAGGTTCTGGGTCTGTTTTATCTGCACTCTGGTAGTTGAGCATTAGTGATGAGCAGCAGTACCAAAACAGTTTGGTTTAATGACAACTGCATGGTAGTCTTCTGAGGCCATCATATACTGAAACTTATTTCTGCTTAATGTTAAAATCTATTAATTAGTATAAAGTAATACATCTTCTTTCTCTTTTACTATCAAGTTTTTTTTTTTTTTTTCCATTATTCTATTATGTTTGGCAAATCCACAAAGAAGAAAAGACTCAAGCCTCATGGAATGGAAATGAAGCAATGGTTAGAAAGTATGAATTAGCTCTAAATTATCACAGACAATCAATCTAGGCAGTAAAGGGACTATGAACAAAGATACCCACAGTATCCCATGAGTCCTTTTTTCCCTTGTAAACATTGATATAAGCCATATTACCTCCTTCCTATAATATTTCCAACATTCTTGTGTTGTCTCTACCATCTGTTTAATTTTCCTCCATTTTATCCTTAACATTGAATACAGAAGCTTCTTTCTGAAAAAACATGATTATGAATTCCACTTCCCTGGTTAATAACTATCATTGTCTACCATTGTCTCAGCAGGCCAGAAAAGGGTTTACATGACCTGTCACATCAAAAAAACTATCAAAATATGAGGCTGAGTAAATAAAGACTTAATAGATGGGTAGTGGTCTCACCAGGAAAACCAAAGAAAAGGTAATCACCATGGTGGAAGTAAATTCTCTTATTTCATAAATATTTTCTAAGCTTCTGTACAGGAGATTGAGAGGGAGAAGGGGAAGATTATTAAACTCCAAATATGTGCTTTTACTTCGATGTTGTTTGCCACCCCCACCACACTCCCCCGCTCAAAAAAAAAAAAAAAA
>NW_006921750.1:6862569-6866649 GCF_000298275.1 Orycteropus afer afer
CCTTCCTTCCGAGGAGTGGCTGGTGGGTTTGAACCGCCAGCCGTCTGGTTAGCAGGTAAGTGTCTTAGCCACTATGCTACCAGAGCTCCCTTAGGAAGGATAGTAAGCCTTATAATAGTAAGGCTTATAACAGAAACCACTATGTGGTTAAACCTGGTAAGTGTCCTTAAGGAGTTCAGTCAGGGGAACTCTGTTCCCCAAAGAAGAAACTACAGGAAAGGCTGAAGCCATTCAATATGGGCCTTGGTGTAAAGGGATATGCAGATTCTGGTAAAGGCCCTCCAGTATGGGATGTTCAAGGAAGAGGTATATGTTGTCAGGCTATTTGGCTCTAGTGGCTGGGAATGAAAGAGGAAGCAGAGAGCAGAAAGGCTGGGATACAGGTGTGGCCAGCTTTGGAGGACCTGATTGCCAGTAAAATAATTTGTCAGGTCAGATTTTTCTATGAAGACCCTCAAAGTCCAAACTAATTCTCTCTGCAAAGCCTTAGCCCTGACTGTTTTTCTTTCAGGCTTCTCTCCCTACCTATCATTCATTCAGATTTACTTACTGCTGGTCCTCCTCTCTGTCCCTTCTTCCACTCTGTGACATCAGGTGGCAATTGGCTTTTTCTAGAGTAAACATAAACTGAAATTCATTTTTCATGTTGCTGTGTACTTCCCTAAGCCTAGGCTTTTCTCCTCTGTAAACAAAGAGAAAAAGAGTAAAAATGTAGGCCTACAGACAGATCTGCATTCCAATTATATTTCATCAATTCATAAATATATGACAAATTTTTAAACTTTGAGACAACTGTAAAATAGTAACATAATTCTTATCTTAGAGAGATGCCAGGAGAAAAAATGAAATGTTTAAGCATCCAGGTCTTAGATGCTCTGCACAGTGTTAGTTTCTTCCCATTCTGGTCTCCAGACCTAATCAGGTCAAATTTTTGACCCTAACTTCCAGCTTTCCTCAGTCTTCAATTAGGGTAGCTTAATGAAATCTCAACTGTGATCACTATTAACTCTCTTGGTATCTTGCTCAGAGACCAGAAGCCAGTGTTACACAGAAAGGCTTAAGGGCTACATTTAAAACTTAAACTAGACTCTTTGTGGAGGCTAAAAGGTATGGATTTGACCTGTCTGGCATTGGAGCTGATTCACATTCTAATTTCCTGTGTAACAACTGGAGGAGAAAAGAGGAGGCTGTAATCAATCTAAGCCTGGAAGGAAAGTAATTACAAATTTATGAGCACAAAAATAGGTGTAGTAAGTGGTGCACAGCAGAGCTTGTCATGATCTCCCAGGAGATAGTCCCTGGTTGTGGGCCCACATGCTTGAAAAGAACTAGGAGAATCTAGGCAAGCTTGTGTTAAAGGACATGCTACATTTCTGGAGCAGACAGAGAGCTGGAAGAAGCACTGACAATTACAATACTGGCCTTCTGAGTTGATTTTGACTAAAGTGATTTTTAGAGACTCAATTGTATAATGGATGCTGGCAACACACACCCTTATGTGCCCTATTAAAGTCTTTGTTTCTGTTATTTTCATGGTGGAGAGAATTGGGAGACACCAGTAGAAGAGCTCCTATTCTCAGGAAGCCATGCCTGAATCAGAAAAGTCTGCTTGCACCAGGCTTTCATGATGCAAGATACTCTGGAGACATAACTGCATCCCGAAAGAGAGAAATTATTGGGGCCAATATATCTCATCATCTTTGGTGACAACCAGGCATGAATCTGCCTCAGCCCATTTGCCTACAAGGTTTGCTTACTTACTCCCTTTGAATCCTCATTATTTCATGTTGTTGTTGTTGTTGTTATGTGCCGTCAAGTTGGCCCCGACTCATAGCGACCACTCCTTGGGTTTCCAAGGCAGTTATCACTATGGAAGTAGGATTGCCCAACCTTCCTTCCGAGGAGTGGCTGGTGAGTTTGAACCGCCAGCCTTCTGGTTAGCAGTCAAGTGCTTTAGCCATTATGCTACCAGAGCTCCTCATTATTTCATAGACTCACAATAATATAATTAAAACAATGAGTCTAATCACCACATTTCAGAGATAAGAAAACTGAGATTAAGAGATAGTATGGCTTTTCAAGATCACAAAGATAATTATAAAACAGGCCCAGATAAGAACATAGGAATCCCAGCATGTCACTCTTCCTAGGATATATCCAAACTCAGTAGATAGAGATACTAACTTCGTTGAATTTTCTGCTACTGAAATATATGTAGGTCTAATTCTCTGTTTTCCCTAACTTGTTATATGTAGATAAGTTCATTATGTTAGCCTCTAAATTTCACCTGTACTTCAAAATTTTTAACCCTTAGTGGTCAGCTTATATCATAATCTTTGTAGTTTAACTTTAATAGAATAAATAAGAAATAAAGAACATGAGAGTGCTTCAATATGTATTGGAGAAATAAGTATAAAACTATTTGGTACAGACATGTCTTAACTCAGAAAATAATGAAGAGGATGACCTGAAATATAACTTAAGCCCTAGTGTAATGAAATATTTGATAAGAAATCAATTTTAATTATTTTTTTAATAATTGGAATTCAAATTTTTGGTCAAATCTCAAATTTTCTATCCATGCTATGTTCAACTTACTAAAAACTGAGGGACTCTTGTTGTTGTTGTTATGTGCCATTGAGTAGGACTGACTCATAGCCACCCCTCCTTGGGTTTCTGAGGCAGTATTATTATGGAAATGGATTGCCCAACCTTCCTTCCAAGGAGTGGCTGATGGGATTGAACCACCAGCCTTCTGGTTAGCCATCAACCGCCTTAGGCATTACACTACCAGAGCTCATGAGGGGCTCTTATAGACCTATTTTGATTAACAGGCAATTGTTTTTAATAATTATTGTCCAGAGTATTCTGAAACACTTCTTTTCATATTCATTAAGATTTTCTGGCTTGTCCCCACCAATCCTTGGGGTAAATTCAGTAAAGAAGCTACTTTCAGGCCATTGTTTGCTGCTGTGCTCCAGGTTAAATTGCTTTCTCAAGACAAGATGGAAAGTTAAGTTAGATCTTAATGCACATTTCACACAATTGGATATATAAGATAAAAGCCCTTTCTTGGTTGCAGGTTCAGACTTATTATTGTCTCACACTTCCATCTTTGCCTTCACTCATTGTTAGAAAAATATAGCTGATCCAAACTGGCTTAGCTTTTCCAAGGGGTTAGTTTCATACAGGAACATTGTTCCATCCATAAGCAATCATGGGGATGGTGCAGGACCAGTGATTTTTTTCCATTGCTCATGAGGTTGTAATGAGCCAGGTTGAATTCAGCAGAAGCTAATATCAACAAAACAGCAACAATTTCATACTTGTTTATTTATTACCTCCCAGTCACTCAATGGGAGAAAGATGTAGCAGTCTGCTTTCATAAAGACTTACATCTTTGGAAAGGCTATGGGGCAGTTATACTCTGCCCTGTAGAGTGGCTGTTATACTCTGCCCTGTAGAGTGGCTATGAGTCAGGGTAGACTCCACAGAACCATTTTTTTTCCTTTTTTTAAAAAATTGTGATTTGGATGAAAGTTTATGGAGCAAATCCATTCTCCATACAATATTTCATACATATTTTGTTTCATGACATTGACTGCAATCCCCACAATGTAACAACTCTCTTCTACTTCCTCCTTGTACTTATCACTAGTGTAAGAGAAAGGAAATGTAACCACTTTGAAATATGTCCAGACTTCTCTGTTCTCCCTAACAAGGCCGGATCTCAAGGTAAACTCTTTTATTCACTAACTCTTTTAATGAAGATTTAACTGACCTTGTCGGCAGGGTTTTGAACTGGTACTTCCAGGTTCAGTCATAGCCAAAGAAGCAAAACTAGAAGAGACCCAAATTTTAAAAATTGGAGTGAACTTGAATGATAACTAAGGAGTTCTGGTGGTAGCATAGTGCCTAAGGCATTTGACTGCTAACTAGAAAGCTGGTGGTTCAAACCCACCAGCAACTTTTCGGAAGGAAGATGGGGCTATCTACTTCCGTAGTGATACTGCCTCAGAAACCCAAGGAGGGGTTGCTATGAGTCAGGTCTGACTCCATAGCATATAACAACAACAACAA
>NW_006921750.1:6867119-6872167 GCF_000298275.1 Orycteropus afer afer
CTGTTCTAGTTATCATTCTAGATCACCCAAATTTTAAAAATTCAGGTCTATTCTGGTATCACTTTGTCAGTCATGACTAAACTACCTCTAAGCTTTTCCTGGGAAAGTGAAATACCCAACCATAGATTCCTCTACCCACTCTTTCATCTAAGGAGGTGATGAAGACCTGAGAAATCATTGGTGAAAGTCACAGCTCTGAGAAACAAACTTACTGAAAGACTGAAATCTACTTATAGGACTATACAATGTCCCCTATCACATACATTAGCTCCACATCACTAGGTTTCCTATATAATAACAAAGGTTATAACTAAAAGAAATGCAAACCTCAGAAGCTATATAAAAAGAAGTTTCAAGTTCCAGCAAGATGGCAGAATAGGAAGATAAGACCCCCTGCAACAAAGCAATGAAATGCCAACTGAAACCAATATAGAAGATGATACTGGAATGCTGAGCTTGCAAGGGAAGGGTAAGAAGTAGGATAAATACCAACTGGTAGAAGAACTTGAATGAAAACAGTAAGGAGCCAAACAGAACTGTGGACTGCCAGCTCTACTGAGGGCACAGCCATTTGATTATTTGTAACAAGACCCAGTAGCAACCTGAGAATCAGCTCTGCTCACCAAGGACTATATGGACAAAGATAGCATTGGTGCCTGGCAACTATGAAGGAAAACAACAAAGAAGGAGACAAATGGACCTATGGACTACCAGCAGCTGTCCTGAGGGTACAGCCATTTTGAATATTTGCAATCAGCCTCGCCATTTTGAATATATACATGTGGTATTCTGATGGGGATAGTGGCAAAAGAATAGGCTCCACTTGCCAAGGACAGCATAGACAACCACACTGGAGGATGACAACTAGAAAGGTGTGAGATATACCCCCTTGTTACCATTATACCCCATACCTTCATGGTGAACAGAAGTTTGGACATCTCCTGCCTCACACACCTTCTTGACCAGTAGGAATTCCATCCTAGACTCTGCCCTAACAGGGCCTGGGTGCAGTGCCCTGTATCCCAGTTGTGTTTTTGAATTATTCTTTATATCTTCCTCCTTTGTTCTTTTTATTTATTTATTCTCTATCCCTTTTCTGGTTCTTTTCTTTCTTCTCCTTCTTCTTTTTTTTTCTTTTTTTTTTTTTTTTTTTTTTTGTCTGTTTTAAAATTGTTATTATTATTCATCCTTTTTATTATTTTCCTTTGGTTTTTCCTATTTGTTTTTTCTTTTGCAGTTTTCCATTTTTTTTTTTCCTTTACTCTTGCTCTTTTCTCTCACCCCCTCCCCAGATATTGTATGTTGTTTTTATTTTTCTCACTATCATTCTTTTATAATTTTTAAATATATTTTGAATTTTGTTCTTGTACTTTTTGACTTTTTCCTTTTTTTTGTGATTTTTCCTGTTTGTTTATGTGACTTGAGTTTTTGTTCCTTTGTCCTTATTTTTTTAGTGTTTTTATTTTATTTCTTTACTTCTTTTGCCTAACTGAATGGGAGGCAGAAATTGTTCCCACACAACTCAACAATATCAGAACTTCCTGTAGCACCACCCAATGAGTGAAGGCCACCATTTGTTTTTGTGCCAACTGATTAATAGTAGACAGCCAATACTAGCTCAGCTCACCCTCAAATCCTGTTTATGAACAGCTAAGAGATTTCTGCACACATTCTCAGTCTTTATCACACCCACCAGTAGACAGGTGGTGAGTGCCTATACTAAAAAGTAGTAAATAGAGGAGCACAACATTATGCTCACAAAGACATATCAAAACAAAATAAATTTTAGAAAGACCATGAGCTGATTATGGAACAGAGAATCAACTGCTCATAGCAAGTTCAAGTTGAAGCTGAAGACAATTAAAATAAGTCCACAGGAACAAAAATATGAGTGAATTTATCCCTCCTCAATTTAGAGACCATCTAAAGAATAGATTGGATACATTGAACACCAATGATTGAAAACCAGAGGAATTGTGGAATGACATCAAGAATGTCATAAAAGTCTTGTTCGTCATCCTACATTGGTGAGTAGGAACTGGGGTCTTAAAAGCTTTCAAGTAGCCACCTAAGATGCAGATAAGGGTCTCTTATCATTGGAAGTGAAGAAGAATGCAAAACCAAAATAAACCCAAAAAACAAGGGCATTTGGAAGCAATCAGCCCTAGGACATGATGGCCCTCAAGACCAGAATAACTAGATGGTGCTTGGCTAACAATGCCAACCACTCAGGAAAGGAGCAAACCTCGAGATTCTGGAAAGAATGGGAATAAAAATGTGAAACAAAACCAAAAACTCAATAATGACTAGAATTACTGGCCAGATGGAGTGAGACCCCAACACTATGGCCCTGGGATATATTCTGGGCCTGGAATAAAACTCACTCCCAGAGGCTGGCTCTCAGCCCAATAGTAAATACAATATACACACAGACCATTCAATCCAGGGTGGCACACCCACATACACTATGGAAATGCATCCCTTGGAGCGATTGACCATGGTGCACCAGAGGGGCAACATTCACATGAGGAAATGCAATACACACAGGAGTGCATAACTATGAGAGGTATGGGAAGAAGGGGTTACTGGCCAGGGAGGGGAGGAGACTGGGTTAGTGTTGGGGATGGTAAATGGGGAGTGAAACTAAATGTACAAGTATTGTTGAATGTAGCACAAACTCTTCTCTGTAAACTTGCACCTAAAGCACAATAATAATAATAATAATAATAATAATAAATGTCATTAAAAAGACAGAAAAGGAGGAAAGAACAAACTAGACATCTGAAGAGACTCTGAAATTTTCCATTGAGTGAAGAGTAACTAAAAAAAAAGGAAGGAATGACAAAATAAAAGAACTGAATAGAAGATTTCAAAGAACATCTCAAGAAGAAAATGTCAATGACTATAGTCAAATGTGCAAAGGCCTGGAGTTAGAAGACCAAAAGGCAAGAACACCTTCAGCATTTCTCAAGCTGAATGAACTGAGGAAAAACTTGAGCCTCAAGTTGCAATATTGAAAGACTCTATGGACAAAATATTGAATGATGCAGGAAACATCAAAAGAAGATGGAAGCAATACAGAGTCACTGTACCAAAAAGAATTGTTTGATGTTCATCCAGTTCAGGAGGTGGCATAAGATCAAGAACCAATGATACTGAAGGAAGAAGTTAAAGGTGCACTGAAGGAAGTGGTGAAAAACAATGCTCCAGGAATTGATGAAATAGCCATTGAGTTGTTTCAACAAATGGATTCAGTGCTGGAAACACTCAGTCAGCTATGGCAAGAGATTTGGAAGACAGCTTCTTGGCCAACTGATTGGAAGAGATCCATATTTGTATCTATCCCAAAGGAAGGTGATCCCACAGAATGTGGAAATTATTGAACAATATCATTAATATTAATGTATTTTAAATGTATTAAAGGAATTAATGTATTAAAGTAAAAATTTACTGAAGATAATTCAAAAATGGTTACAGCAGTATATTGACAGAAAACTTCCAGAAATACAAGCTAGATGCAGAAGAGAATGTGAAAGGAAGCATATCATTGCCCATGTCAGATGGATCTTGGCTGAAACCAAAGAATTCCGGAGAAATGTTTACTTGTGTTTTATTGACTATGCTAAAGCATTCAAATGTGTGGAAAATAACAAATTATGGATAACACTGAGAAGAATAGGAATTCCAGAATACTTAATTGTATGCATGAGGGACCTGTACATAGATCAGGAGGTTGTTGTCCGAACAGAGCAAGGGCGCACTGCACAGTTTAAAATCAAGAAGTGCATCAGGGTTGTATCTTTTCACCATACTTATTCAATCTGTATGCTGAGGATATAATCTGAGAAGCTGGGCTATATGAAGAAGAACCTGACATCAGGATTAGAGGAAGACTTATTAACAACCTGCAACACACTGATAACACCATTTTGATTGCTGAACATTAAGATGTCTTGAAGCACTTAATGATGAAGATTGAAGACTACAGTCTGCAGTATGGATTACATATCAATAGAAAGAAAACAAAAATCCTCACATCTGGACCAATAAGCAGCATCACAATAACTGGAGAAAAGATTGAAGTTGTCAAAGACTTCATATTATTTGGTTCTACAGTCAACACCAATGGGAGCAGCTGTCAAGATATCAGACAACATATAGCACTGGCAGATCTTCTGCGAGAGACCTGTTTCAAGTGCTCAAGAGCAAAGATATATCTTTGAAGACTGAAGTGTGCCTGACAGAAGCTGTGGTGTTTTCAATCACTTCATATGTATGTGAGAGCTAGACAATGAATAAGGAAGACCAAAGAAGAGCCAGTGCTTTTGAGTTCTGGTGCTGGTGAAGAATGCAAAAAGTATTATGGAATGCTTAAAGAACTAAAAAATCTGTCCTGGAAGAAGTGCAGCCAGAATGTTTCTTGGAAGCAAGAATGGAAAGACTTTGTCTCACCTACTTTGGTCATATTGTAAGAAGGAACCATTCCCTGGAGAAGGATACCATGCTTTCATGGAGGGTCAGTGAGAAAGAGGAAAGCCCTCAACAAGAAGGTTTGACACAGTGTCTGCAACAAGGGAATCAAGTATAGCAGGGATTGTGGAGATGGCACAGGACCAGGCAGTGTTTTGTTCAGCTATACATAGGGTTGCCATGAGCCAGACATGACTCAAAAGCACTGAACAAGAACAACTACACCCATTCCTGATACAAATTCTCAGACAAAGAAGATTATAAGGGAAATTCCTTAACCTAATAAAGAGCATATATACAAAACAAGCAGCCACTGTTATTCTCAATAAGGAAAGAATAAAGCCATTCCCCTTGTGAACAGGAACCAGACAAGGATCCCCTCTATCACCACTTCTATTCAAAACTGTATTAGAAGTTCTATCCAGGGCAATAAAGAAAGAAGGGAAATCAAAGGCATCAAAATTGGCAAGGAAGAGAGTTCTGGCAAGATGGTGGACTAGGCAGAAGGACTGCACAGACCCTCTTCAACAAAGAAAAGGGAAACTAATTAACACAGACACAGAAGATAATCTTGGACC
>NW_006921750.1:6881362-6884628 GCF_000298275.1 Orycteropus afer afer
GTAGGAGATATCACATTCCCAGATCTCAAAACTTACTACACAGCCATATTTGTCAAAACATTGTATAATGACAAACACATTGACCAGTGGAGCAAAATTGAAAACCCAGACATACATCCATTGACCTATATAGTTAGCTGATCTATTACAAAGGGCCAAAATGCATTCAATGGGAAGAGATAGTTTCTTTCACAAATGATGTTGGCAAAACTGGATATCCATTTGCATAAAAATGAAATGAGATCCATAACTCACACCATACACAAAAGCTAACTCTAGATGGATGAAATACTTAAATGTATAGCCTAAAGCTATAAAGTTTATTAAAGGGGCAGACAGGGGGACTTAATTTATGGCATAAATAGACTATTGAGCATAACCCAAGATGAACAAAAAGCAGAAGGTAAACTAGATAATTGGGACCTACTAAAAATGAAATTCTTGTGTGTATCAAAAGACTTCTTCAAAAGAGTGAAAAGAGTAACAATGGCATATCTGACAAAGTACTTATCTCTAAAACTTACAGAAAACTCCAACACCTTACCATCAAAAAGACAAATAATCCAATTAAAAATGAGCAGAAGACATGCAGAGACACTTCACCAAAGGCAATATTCAGGCAGCCAACAAATACATGAAGAAATGTTTATGGTCGTTAGCCATTAGAGATACGCAAATCAAAACAACCATGGGATTCCATCTCACCCCAGCATTAATAGCAAAGTTCAACAAGACAGAAAATAACAGATGTTGGCCAGGAAGTGAAGCAATTGAGACTCATACACTGCTGATGGGACTATAAAAAGATACAACCACTGTGAAAATTGGTATGGAGATTCCCTAAAAAGTTGGAAATCGAAATACCATTTGACCCAGCCATCCTATTATAACGTGTATTTCCTAAAGACGTGAGAAGCAGTACACAAACAGCTATATGTACACCCATGTTCATCACAGCACCATTCACAACAGCAAATAGATGTAAAGACCTAAGTGGCCATCAAAAGAGGAGTAGATAAACTGTGGTATGAACACACAATGTTATGCTATGCAACCCTAAAGAATAATGTAGAATCAGCAAAACAAAGCCTAACATGGATGAACTTGGATTAAATTATGTTCAGTGAAATAAGTCTATCAGAGAAGGATCAATATTGTATTAGTCCACTATTGCAAAATGTCAAGGAAAAGTTTATACATAGAGGGAAATTCCTTTGTTGGTTACCAGGGATGGACCTGAGGAGAGACTAAATTCCTAGTTAGGTTGGGAAAAAAAATTATATGTATATATATAAAGAGAGAGAAAGAGAGAGCAAGCTCTGGTAGCATAGTGTCTAAGGCACCTGACTACCTGGCTGCTAACCAGAAGGCTGGCACTTCAAACCCAACAGCCACTCCTCAGAAGGAAGGTTAGGCAAACCACAAACCTACTGCCAGACTTCTGTTTAGCAGTCAAATATCTTAGTTAGGCACTATGCTACCAGAGCTACCAGAGCTTATATATATATATATATATATATATATATATATATATATACCTAAGATTATTGGTGGTTACCAGGGGTAGGAGGGAGGGGGGAAAGGGGAAGCTTTTGTTAGCAGGACAATGAATTTATGGTAATGGAGGTGGAATATTTTGGAAAAGGATAGCAATAATGGTGAAACAACATGAAAAATATTGCCAATGTCCCTGACCTGGAAACAGGGAAGTTGTTATGTTGGTGAATGTCTTGTTGTATATGTTTTCATCACACTAAAAGTAAAAAGAAAAAAAAAAATAGAATAATGTACAATCTGTAAAACACCAATAATATGGATGAACTTGGAGGACATTATTCTGAGTGAAATAAGTCAATCACAGAAAGATAAATATTCTATTTGTCCACTATTGTAAAAGTCAAGGAATGGTTTTACATGGGAGAAAATTTTCTTTGTTAGTTGCTAGGGATAGGAGAAGAGAGGAAGCTAAATTCCTAGATAGGTGGGAGGAGAAAAGGGGGATGGGAAAAGGTGACTCTTCCGTTTGCAGGTCATTAAGTATATGGCAATGATGGTGGAATATTTGGGAAAGGATAGCAATAATGGTGGCCCTACATGAAAAATGTTATCAATATCCCTGAAGTTGTTATGTTGGGGAAGTTGTTATGTTGGGGAAATTGTTATATTGGGGAAGTTGTTATGTTGGAGAAGTTATTATGTTGCCAAACGTCTTGTGTATGTTTTCACCACACTAAAAGTAAAATATATCTACATATATTTTATATATGGGAGCTCTGGTAGCATAGTGCCTTAGGCACTTGACTGCTAACCAGAAGGCTGGTGGTTCAAACCCCCCAGCCACTCCTAAGAAGGAAGGTTGAGCAATCCACTTCCATAGTGATACTGCCTCGGCAACCCAAGGAGGTGGCACATAACAACAACAACAAACATATATATATATATATATATATATATATATATATATATATATATATATATGACTCTATGAATCCAATAAAATATGGAAAGGTATTTGACACTACTACGTGCACTACAATACTCTACAATGTTTAATTTGTGACATAAACAGATGGTTTAAAGAAAAAACATGACTCTGCCCCAGGGCATCTTACTATAAAACTAAAGGATAGATAAAAGCCTTGTTCCCCTTAAGATTCCCTGCTGCTAATGATGGGTCTCTCCTCATCCAAAGCCAAGAAGAATGAAGAAAACCAAAAATTCATGGAAACAACTAGTCCTAATGACTGGCACACCATCCAATCTGCAGCCTATATGACTATGAGACCAGAAGAAGTAGATTGTGCTCGGCTACTAGTCAACAACTTGGAAGAGGATCTTTGTAGGAGATCCTGGATAGACAGGGAGAACAATGTAAAACAAAACTCAAAATCATTTGGGAAAAAAAAAAAAATGGGGAATAGGTTTACTGGCCTGAGAGAGCCAGGTGGAACCACTGAGACTATGGCCCCTAGCTGCACTTCAGGTCTGGAATTGAATGCACACCTGTGGCTTCCAGGCAAACAATAGATAGGCATATCAGTTGAGCATTTACCTGAGGTAGATACACGCCTTGGAGAGAACAAGCATGAGAGAAAGAAGGGCTGCCTAGGCACAAGGAGAGAGCTCAGGGGTAAGAGTGCATGGAGAGATGGACACAGGGAAGAGGTAACTATGGGGAGGAAGTGGGAGGGGAGATGTTGCATTGTGCTAAATTGTGTGGTCAATGTCATGAGACAAAGTGTATGTGAACTGCTGTATGGAAAGTG
>NW_006921750.1:6885260-6890288 GCF_000298275.1 Orycteropus afer afer
TGCTGCTTATTGGTCCATTTGTGAGGATTTTTGTTTTCTTTATGATGAGATGTAATCCATACTGCAGACTGAAGTATTTAATCTTCATCAGTAAGTGCTTCAAGTCATCCTCACTCTTAGCAAGTAAAGTTCTGTCATCTGTGTATTACAGGTTGTTAGTGAGTCTTCCTCCAAACTTGATGCCATTTTCTGCTAATACTCATGAATTCATTTAACACCTTGGAAATGGATATCTAATTTAAATTGGTTCCTTCATTTTTCTTAAGTATCATGTATTATTCTTTCAAGTTTGAAAGCCAGGATTAAGGAGAGCACCTACTAGTTCTATTATACTAGGATTGATTGAACTTTTCACTATTCACCTCAATCTTATAACTATGATTTTACAACTGATTATGTAGTTTAGTGCCTAAGGCGCTTGACTGTTAATCACAAGGCTGGCAGTTCAAACCCACCAGCTACTCCTCAGAAGGAAGATTGGGCGATCTACTTCCATAGTGATACTGCCTCGGAAACCCAAGGAGGGGTCGCTATGAGTCGGGTCTGACTCGATGGAACATACCAACAACAACAACATGTTCTTTGCATGTAAATGGTAGGCTAAATAATTTTTCAATTTCATCCCTGAGCACCTTCCTAATTTTTGAGTGGATGTTAGCATTCTTTCTATAATTATTGTATTATAAGTTTTTCCCTGGCCAATATTTGAGAAATGGATGGCCTCTTCCTAGCCTGTCTTAATCTGTAAGCTGCATTGAAACTTGTGCACCATATGCAACTCTGCTGGTATCTGAAGACCAGTGGCACAGCATCAAGCCTCACAGCAATGTACAAGTCTCACAGGATGACAAACTAACAGATAAGTTAGTCTTCCTTGCTCTTGGAACACTCTGCACCCTCCTCTTACCTAATTCCTACCTGAAACCTGCCATTCTGTGGTCCCTGGCTATTCCTGGTCCCTCTCTTTCCTGGTTCTTGGGGGCTTGGGGCCTAGCCTTGCCTCCCACCCCTTTTAACTTTATGAATAGCTTGAAAATATTGTCCAACATAGTGCAGGAAGACTAGCCCTTTGGGTTGGAAGGCACTCAAAATAGGACAGGGAAAGAGCTGCCTCATTAGAGTAGAACCAACTTTAATGATATGGATACAGTAAGTCTTTCAGGACTTCCATGTACTGAAGTGACACAACTCAAATTGAGGAGAAACATCTTCAAATATCCATTAATAACTGCAACATGGAATGTATGAAGTATGAATCTAGGAAAATTGGAAGCTGTCAAAAATGAAATGTAATGCATAAAGATTGATATTGTAGGCATAATGAGCTGAAATGGACTGGTTATGGCCATTTTGAATCAGAGAGCCATATGATCTACTATGCTGGGAATGATAAATTGAAGAGGAATGGCACGGCATTCATCATCACAGAGGATGTTTCAAGATTTTTCCTGAAGTACAATGCTGTCAGTGATAGGATAATATCTATATGCCTACAGGGAATACCTGTTAATATGATTATTATTCAAATTTATACACCAACCACCAAAGTCAAAGATAAGGAAATTGAAGATTTTTATCCACTTCTGCAGTCTGAAATTGACCAAACATGCAATCAAGATGTGTTGTTTATTACTGGTGATTGGAATGCAAAAGTTGGAAACAAGGAAGAATCACCAGTAGCTGGAAAATTTAGCCTTGGTGACAGACATAATACTGGAGATCGTGTAATAGAATTTTGCAAGACCAATGACTTATTCATTGCAAATACTTTTTTCAACAAAACAAATGGTGGCTATACACGTGGACTTCACCAGATGGAGTACACAAGAATCAGATTGACTACATCTGTGGCAAGAGGCAACGGAAAAGCTCAATATCTTCAGCCAAAACCAGGCCAGGAGCTGATTGTGGAACAGATCCTCAACTGCTCATATACAAGTTCAACTTGAAGTTGAAGACAATTAAAACAAGTCCATGAGAGCTAAAATATGATCTCAAATATATCCCTCCTGAATTTAGAGACCATCTGAAGAATGGATTTGATGTATTGAACACCAGTGACCGAAAACCAGAAGAATTGTGGGATGACATCAAGAGCATCATTCATGAAGAAAACAAGAGGTCATTAAAAATACAAGAAAGGAAGAAAAGACCAAAATGGATGCCAGAAGAGACTCTGAAACTTGCCCTTGAGAGAAAAGTATCTAAAGCAAATGGAAGAAATGACAAGATAAAAGAGCTGAACAGAAAATTTCAAACAGCAGTTTGAGCAGACAAAGCCAATTACTGTAATGAAATGTGCAAAGACCTGGAGTTAGAAAACTAAAAGGGAAGAATATGCTCAGCATTTCTCCAGCTGAAAGAACTGAGGAAAAAATTTAAGCCTCAAGATGCAATATTGGAAGATTCTAGGGGCAAAATATTGAATGATGCAGGAAGCATCAAAAGAAGATGGAAGGAATACACAGAGTCACTGTACCAAAAAGAACAGATTGCTCTTCATCCATTTCAGGAGGTGGCATATGTTCAAGAACCAATGGTACTGAGGGAAGAGGTTGAAGCTGTGCTGAGGGAATTGGTGAGGAACAAGATTCCAGGAATTGACAGAATACCCATTGAGATGTTTGAACAAATGGATGTCCCACTGAAGGCACTCACTCAGTTATGCCAAGAGATTTGGAAGACAGCTACCTGGCCAACTGATGTGACAAAATCCATATTTGTACCCATTCCAAAGAAAGGTAATCCCACAGAATGTGGAAATTATCAAACAATATCATTAATATTCCATGCAGGTAAAATATTACTGAAGGTAATTCAAAAAATATCCCACTTTCATTATTTAAGGATATGGCACAAAAACTATTACTCATTTTATATGAAAAGGAAAGAGACCTCAGATAAGCAAAGCACTATTGAAGAAGAAGAAGAAATAAGGAGGGGGTCTCATACTGCTGGATCTTAAAACCTACTATACAGTCACAGTACTCAAAACTGCCTCATATTGGTATACTGACAGACACATAGACCAATGGAATAGCATTTAGAACCCAGAAATAGATCCATTGACCTCTTGTCAGCTGATCTTTGACAAAGGGCTGAAATCCATTAAATGGAGAAAAGAATGTTTGTTTAATAAATTGTGCTGACAAAACTGGATATCCATTGGCAGAAAAATGAAAAAGGATCTATACTTCACATCATGCACAAAAACTAGCTCCAGATGGATCAAAGACCTAAATGTGAAATCTAAAACTATGAAGTTCCTCAAGGAAATCTAGGGGCAAAGTTAGGGACCCTAATAAATGGCATATATAGACTATCAAGCATAACCCAAAATATGCAAACAGCAGAAGAGAAGCTAGATGATTGGGACTTTCTAAAAATTAGTTTTTATGTGCTTCCAAAGACTTCTTCCAAAGAGTCAAAATAGAATCTACAGTTTGGGAAAAAATATTGGGCAATGACATATCTGACAAGGGTCATATCTCTAGAATTTATAGAAAACTCCAACACCTCAACAAATAAAAAACAAATAATCCAATTTAAAAATGGGCAGAAGACATGAATGGACACTTCTTAAAAGATGATATTCAGGAGGCCAACAAACACATGAAGAAATGCTCGTGATCATTAGCCATTAAAGAGATGCAAATCAAAACAACAATGAGAAATCATCTTGTCCCAGCACTAGTATCAAAGTTCAACAAGACTGAAAATAACAAATGTTGGCGAGGATGGAGAGAGATTGTGACTCTCATACACTGCTGGTGGGACTGTAAAATGGTACAACCACCGCCAAAATCAGTGTGATGATTCCTTAAAAAGTTGGAATTAGATATATCATTTGACCCAGCCATTCCATTACTAGGTATAGATTCTAAAGAAGTGAGAGCTAGGACAAGAACAAAAATATGCATACTCATGTTCATCGCAGCACTATTCACGATAGCCAAAAGGTGGAAACAACCTAGGTGTCCATCAACTGAAGAATAGATAACCAAACTATGGTACATACACACAATGGAATACTATGCTACCTAAAGAATAATATAGAATTGGAAAAACACCACATAATGTGGATGAATTTGGAGGACATTGTGCTGAATGAACAAGTCAATCACAGAAGGACAAATATTGTATTAGTTCATTAGTGCAAAAAGTCAAGGAAAGGGTTACATATAGCAAGATATTTTCTTTGTTGGTTTCCAGTGGTGAGAGAGAAGGGGAGGAGAGGGAATGCTGTTAGACATGTAGGGATAAGTATTGATTAGGTGAAGAGAAGGGCATTGTACCAATGTGAGTAATCAACATTGTGGCATTGAGGATGAGGGAGACTTATAGAGAGGTTCATGGGAGGTACAGACAATAAAGATGAACCCCTTTGCACATGCAGTACTGTATTGTCAGTGAAGGCAAACATGGATACACACATTGATAGATGGGTGGACAGACTGAACTATTAGGTCTGTCTATGCAGGGGGGAGTGTGCTCATATCCATGTATAAGGTTGGAAGACAATGTTTCTTTCTTTCTTTCTTTCTTTTTTTTTTATTGTGATTTGGGTGAAGATTTACAGAGCAAATTCACTTTCCAATACAGCAGTTCACATACACTTTGTCTCATGTCAGTGACCACAGTTTACCACAATGCAACAGCTCCCCTCCCACTTCCTCCCCATAGTTACCTCTTCTCAATGTCTATGCCTCCATGGACTCCTGCTCCCTGAGCTGTCTTCCTGTGCATAAGCAGCCCTTCTTTCTCACATGATTGTTCTCTCCAAGGAGTATTATCTACTTGAGGTAAATGTTCAACTCATATGCCTGTCTTTTGTTTGGGCTGAAAACCACAGGTATGGGTTCAATTCCAGACCTGAAGGGAAGCTAGGGGCCATAGTCTCAGTGGTTCCACCAGGCTCTATCAGCCCAGCAAACCTGCCGCCCCCCCCCCTTTTTTTCCTCTCCAAATGATTTTGAGTTTTGTTCCACATTGTTCTCCCTCTCTATCAAGGATCTCCTACATAGATCC
>NW_006921750.1:6891240-6897699 GCF_000298275.1 Orycteropus afer afer
TAGATTGCCCCATCTTCCTTCTGAGGAGTGGCTGGTGGGTTTGAACTGCCAGCCTTCTGATTAGCAGTCAAGTGCCTTAGCCACTATGCTACCAGAGCTCCTAACAATAGTAGGAGACATTAATGCACTGTTTTCAATAAAGGGTAGAAGAATTATAAAGGAATTTAACAGAGACACAGAAGAATTAAACAATGCAAACAACCAACTTGGTCTTGTAGACATGTACAGAACTTTTCACCCAATGCACAATATGCATTCTTTTATAGTGCACATGAAACATTCTCCAGAGCAGACCATATGTTAGGCCACAAGGCAACACTCTATATATATTAAAACATAAAAGTACTGCAAACAACTTTCTCTGATCACAATGCCATACAATTAGAAATCAAAAACAGGAAGATCACAGAAAAAAAGCAAGCACATGGAAACTGAATAAAACCCTACTTAAAAATTATATGAAAAATTTCCTTGAGTCAAATGAGAATAAAAATACAACATACAAAATCTTTGAAACTCATCACAATGGTGTTCTGAGGGCATTGTATGAAATATACATACCAAAAAAGAAAAAAAAAAAAAGAGCCAAGTTCAACACCTTAGCCCAACATTTACAACAATTAGAAAAATAGCAGCAAAAAAAAAAAAAAAAAAAAAAGAAAGCCTACAGAAGAAAATAAATAATAAAGATTTAAGCTGAAATAAATAAAATGGAAACAGAAAAAGTGTAGATATAATCAATAAGACTAGAAGTTAGTTCTTTGGAAAGATTAATAAAGTCAACAAATAACTGTCAGATTTAACAAAGGAAAAGGGGGAGATGATTCAAATAATAGGAATAAGAAATGAAATGGGTGATATCATAACAGAACCAAAAGAAATAAAATGATAATAACAGAATACTATGAAAAATTGTACTCCAATAAATTTAAAAACCTAGAAGAAATGGATAGATAGCTTGAAACACATGTTCTACCTAAATGAACACAAGCAGAGGGAGAAAATTTTAACAGACCCATAATAAAATGAGAAATTTAAAAAGTCACAAAACATCCAACAAAAAATTGTCCAGACAATATAATGGCTTCACTGATGTATTCTACCAAACATTCAGAGAAGACCTGGCAACAATTCTACCCAAACTATTCCAGAATACAGAAAAGGAAGAGGTATTCTCTAATTCATTTTATGAAGGGAGCATGACCTTGATACAAACCAGACAAGGATACCAGTAAAGAAAGTAAATTATAACCCAATATACATTACAAACATAGACACAAATATTTTCAACAAAATTCAAGCCAACAGAACACAACATATCAAAAAATAATATGTCATGACCAAATGGGATTCATACCAGGTATGTAAGAATGGTTCAATTAAAATAATAATAATAAAAAAGCAATAAAACAAAGGAACCACATAAGCATATCCATTGACACAGAAGAGGCATTTTCCAAAATCTAACACTCATTCCTGATAATGATGAAATAAAGGAGCCAAACAGAAGATTTCAAAGAGCAGCCTGAAAGCATAAATTATTTTAATGAAATGTACAAAGACCTGGAATTAGAAAACCAAAAGGGAGGAACATGCTCAGCATTTCTCAAGCTGAAAGAATTGAAGAAAAACTTCAAGTCTCTAATTTCAATATTGAAGGATTCTAAGAACAAAATATTAAATTATGCAATAAGCTTCAAAAGAAGATGGCACAGTCATTGTGTCAAAAATAACTGGTCAATGTTCAACAATTTCAGGAAGTAGCATATGATCAAGGAGTAATAGTATTGAAGGAAGCAGTCCAAGCTGCACTGAAGGAACTGGCTAAAAATAAAATTCCAGAAATTGACAAAATACCCATTGAGATATTTCTAGAAACAAATTCAAGGCTGGAGGCACTTATTCGTTGATTCCAGAAAATTTGGAAGACAGTTACCTGGCTAACCAACTGTAAGAGATCTGTATTTGTGTCCATTCCAAAGAAAGAAGATCCAACAGAATGCAAAAATTATCGACCAATATCATTAATATTACACACAAGTAAAATTTGCTGAAGAAAATTGAAAATAACAATTGCAGCAGTATATTGACAGGGAACTTCTAGAAATGCAAACTGAATTCAGAAGAGGACACAGGATGAGGGATATCATTCTTGATGTTAGATGGATTTAGATGAAGGAAAAATACCAGAAAGATGATGTTTATCTGTGTATTATTGACTATAGGAAAGCATTTGACATTGTAGATCATAAGAAATTATGGATAACTTTGTGAAAAATGGGATTTCCAGAACACTTAATTGTGCTCATGAGGAGCCTATGCATAGACCAAGAGACAGTTGTTCAAACAGAACAAAGGAATATTGCATGGTCAAGGTTGTATCCTTTCATCATTCAATCTGTATATTGAGAAAATAATTCAAACACCTGGACTATATGTAAAAGAACAGGACATCAGGATTGGAGGAAGATTAATGAATAACCTGTGACATGCAGATGATACAACCTTGCTTGCTGAAAATGAATATGACTTGAAGAACTGAGTGATGAAGATCAAAGGACTCGCTTCAGTATGGATTACACTTCAACTTAAAGAAGAGAAAAATCCTTACAGCTGGACCAGTAAGCAACATCACAATAAATGTAGAAAAGGTTGAAGTTTTCAAGGATTTTATTTTACTTGGGTCCACAATCTACACCTGTGGAAGCAACAGTTATGAAATCAGATGTTGTATTGCATTGGGAAAATCTGATTCAAAAGACCTCTTTAAAGTATTACACAGAAAACAAATGTCATTTTAAAGACTAAGTTGCACTCAACTCATGACATGATATTTTCAATTGTCTCATATTCATGTGAGATCTGGGCAATGAATAAGGAAGACTGAAGAAGAATTGATGTCTTTGAATTGTGGTGTTAGTGAGTCTTGGAAGCAGGGTAGCTAGGATGCCCATAGAATCAAGAATGGCCAGTGTGATAGTTGGAGTTGTGTGTAAACTTGGCTGGACCACAATTCTGTGTGGTTTAAGCAGTTGTGATGTAAGTTATTCCCATGATGAGATTGGATGTATATGTTTTGAGCAGCCAATTGGTTGAAAGGGAGTTTCCCTGGGAGTGTGGTCTGCTTCCAATATATTTATGGACATTCTGGGAACATAGATACTCTTCTGTGGACGGGGATCACTTGTGTTGCCTACAACTGTCCGTGAGAAAACAATCCACTATTCGGCCTGGTGATCTTGGATTTGTCACTCATTGGAGTCAACAGACGGTATACTGCCTGCCAACCTTGAGCTCGTCAGGCCCTGCAGCTGTGGGAATCAGGAAAAGCCTCCAACTTGATACTCAATCAAAGAACTTGGGACTTGTCAGCTTCTATAAGTGTGTGAGCCATTTTCCTAAGATAAATTTCTCTCTCTCTATATGTATACATAATCTTTACTGGTTTTCCTTCTCTAGAGAACACAGCCTAACACAGCCAAATTTTGTCTCACCTAATTTGATCATATTTTCGGAAGGAACCAATCCCTGGAGAAGGAGATTAGGCTTGGTAAAGTGGAGGGTCAGAGAAAGAGGTGAAGACCATCAAAGAGATGGATTGATACTGTGGCTCTTGCATGGTGGTGATCATGAGGATAGCACAGGACCAGGCAGTGTTTCATTGTGTTGTTCATAGGGTTTCTATGAGTCAGAATTGACTTGATGACACAACAACATTAACAACTTTCCTGATATAAAAGTGCTGAACAAAATAGGAATAGAGGAAATATTCCTCTACATAATCAAGGGCATATGTACAAAACCAATGGCCAAGATTACTCTTAATGAGAGAAACTGAAAGCATTCTCCTTACAAGTGGTATCAGACAAAAATGCCCTTCATCACCACTTGTATTTAATATTTTATTGGACGTCCTACCAAGATAAATAAGGAAATAAAGGGAAATAAAATGTTTCAAATTGACAAAGAAGTAAAATTGTCTCTAATTGCAGATGATATGATCCTATACATAGAAAATACCAAAGACTCAGAAAGAAAATTACTGGAACTGAAAGTTTCAACAAAGTGGCAGACAAATAAAAATAAAAATAATAAAATCAATCATATTTCTTTATGCTAATGAAGAGAATTCTGAAAAGGAAATCAGGGAAACATTATCATTTACAATAACCATTCAAAATATGAAATACTTAAGAATAAATCTAACCAGAGACATGAAGAAAACTACGAAACTACCACAAGAACCAAAAGAGACCTACATATATGGAAGAAAATAGCATGCTAATCCATAGGGACACTTAACAACATGAAAATGACAATACTGCCCAAAGCAACCTACAGATATACCACAATCCCAATCCAGAATCCATCATCATTCTTCAAAGAGATGGAAAAAGTAATCACCAGTTTTATTTGGAAAGAGACCCCAGATAAGTAAAGCAATCCAAAAAAGAAAAACAAAGTAGAAGGTCGCACACTCCCCAATCTGAAAACCTACTACACAGCTATGGGTATTAAAGCAGTGCAGGTTTGGTACAATGACAGACACATAGACCAATGGAACAGAATTGAGAACCCAGGAGTAAATTAATCCATCTGCTGACAGCTGATCTCTGACAAAGTGCCAAAACTCATTGAATGGGGAAGAGAAAATCTCTTTAGAAAATGGTGCTAGCAAAACTGGATATCCATTTGCAGAAAAATGAAACAGGATTGATATCTTATACCATATACAAAAACTAATTTAATTTGCATCCAAGATCTAAATGCAAAACCCTAAAACAATAAAGGCCATCAAAGAGCAAATAGGAACAAACTAGGAACCCTAATACTTGGCAGAGAAACACAATTAAATATCACTACAAAGGTACAAACACCAGAAGAAAAACTAGAGAACTAGAAACTCCTAAAAATTAAACATTGATGTACACCAAAAGATTTCACCAAAAGAGAAAAAGGAGAACCCATAGACTAGGGAAAATAAAATTGTGGCCACAACATATTGGAAAAGGTGTTATTATCTAAAATTTTAAATATTCAACACCTCAACAAGACAAATAATCCAACTAAAACTGGACGAAGGATGTGATCAGACACTTCACCAAAGAAGACATTCAGACAGCCAATAAACACATGAAGTCATCAGCGTTGGAGAGATGGAAATCAAAAGAAGTTATCATGTTAACCTAGCACCAGCAGCAAAGTTTGAAAAAACAGGAGAAAAAAAATGCTAGAGATCGTGGAGACACTGGAACCCTCATGCACTGCTGTGGGGCTGTGAAGTGGTACAACTGCTTTGGAAAATGGTGTGGTACTTCCTTACAAAGATGGAAATATTAATACTGTATGACCAAGCAATCTTTCTACTATGTATGTATTCTAGAGAAATAAGAGCCATGACACAGATATATGCACACTCATGTTCATCACAGCAATATTCACAATACCAAAAAGATGGAAGCAATACAAATGCCCATCAACAGAGGAATAGATCAATAAACTAAGGTACATTGACACAATGGAATGCTACATAATGTTAAAGAAAAATGATGAATATGGAAAACATCTTATAACATACATGAACCTAGAAAAGATTATTCTAAAGGGAATTAGCCAATCACAAAATGATAAATATTTTATGATATCACTATGGTAAAATGTCAAGAAAAGGATTCACACAAAAAAGAAATATTCTTTGATGGGACCAGGAGTGGAAGGGGACAGGAGGTAAACCACTAACTAGAGTGTAGACATATATTAACTTGGGTGAAGAGAAAGGCAATATAGGAGGAAATCAGCCCAAAATGATCAAGGAAAGGAAGACACTGGGAGGAGTACAAGGTCAGAGGCACCACAGATAAATACTATTTCACATGCAATCCTGCAATAAGAGTTTTAACAATAATCAATAATCTACAAATTAATACATAGACAGACAAGCTGAACAGATGTTGTATGGAGTATGAGATTATACCTATGAATATATATACACGTTTGACACAGGATATTCCTCCAAATGTATTTTCATATGCTGCAAATAAAATTATGAGAACTTCTTGTTGCTGTTGTTGTTAGGTGCCATCGAGTAATTTCCAACTCATAGCAATCCCATGCACAGCAGAACGAAACACTGCCTGATCCCATGCCAGCTCCATGATCCTTGCTTATACTTGAGCCCATCATCACAGCCACCGTGTCAATCCATCTCGTTGAAGGCCTCCCCCTCTTTCATTGACCCTGCACCCTACCAAACATGACATCCTTCTCCAAGGAATAGTCCATTCTGACAACATGACCAAAGTAGGTGAGAGGAAGTCTGGCCATTCTCACTTCCAAGGAGCATTTCGGGTGCACTTCCTCCAGGATAGATCTGTTAGTTCTTTTAGCAGTCCATGGTACTTTCAGCATTCTTTGCCAGCACCACAACTCAAAAGCATCAGCTCTTCTTTGGTCTTCCTT
>NW_006921750.1:6900109-6909220 GCF_000298275.1 Orycteropus afer afer
ATGATTAATGGATGTCTGCAGCTGTTTCTCCTCAATTTCAGTGGTGCCACATCAGCAAATGGAGGTCTCAAAAGCTTTACCTTATCCATATGAGTAAGGCTGGGTTTACTCTGATGATGCAGCTCTTTCCAAGTCCTATTTTGAGAGCCTTCTAACCTAACCAGACTATTCATAAAGTTGTGCGATAATGTATCAGACAGTGTTTCTTTGCTGTTCTTAAGGTTTTCCCTGGTCAATTATTTGAGAAGTGGATGGCCTCTTCCTTCTTCCTAGTCTGTCTCAGTCTGTAAGCTGGGCTGATACCTATGCACAATGTGCATCCCACTATGTTTGAAACACCAGTGGCTCAGCGTCAAAACTCACATCAGCATATCACCATGGTAGGACAAACAAATAGACAAGTTTGTCTCCCTGTTGGAAACCTCTTGTACCACCCTCACCTGAATCCCCGCAGCTGACTGCTCCTCTGTCTGGGTTCCTGGCTTTTAATCTCCTTTCTCTTGCTCTCCCACCCTGCTGCTTTGGGCATGCCTGGGCTCTCTCTCCTCACCTAGATCCCTGCAGCTGACTGCTCCTCTGTCCAGGTTCCTGGGTCTTTTAATCCTCTTTCTCCCGCTATCACACTCTGCTGCTTTGAGTGTGCCTGGTTTCCCTCTCATCACCTGGATCCCTGGGTTTCTTCTTCTCATGCAGGGATCCAAGTGAGAACTTCTTAGCCATACCAAAAACACTGAGGGAGTGAGTCACTGGGCCTAAGGACCCAAGACCATATTCTCAGGGGACATCAAGATCAATGGGACAATATAGTCCACAAAGACAATATTCTACATCTTACTTTAGTAAGAAGTGGCTAGACTATTAAAGGCTTGAAAGCAGCGTATGTAACTGTGTAACTATTTGTTTCTCCTCATCTGGAGCCAAAGAAAATTAAGTAAATAAAAGACACATAGAAACAATTAATCCAAAGGACAAAGGGACAACACAAACCTCAGCTTCCACAGCCCTGAAACCAGAACAAAATGGTGCCCAGCTACCCCTACCAATTGTTCTGGAATAGATTATGTTAGTATTTCCTGGACAGAACAGGAGGAAAATGTGGAACAAAAGTCAAAATTGTACAAATGACAAGGCTTACTGGTAGGATAGATATTGGTGGAACCCCTGAGACTTTGGACCTTGATCACCCTTTGGACTTGGAACTGACCTCAATCCCATAGATGGATTTCAGACAAAAAATAAACATGTCTACAAGGTGAAACATAACTGTAGGAAGGTAGACACTCCTTAGAACAATCAGCCACTGGAGATTAAAAGGCACCATTTGGCCAAGGGCATTGTTCAATAGCCAGGAATGGTAGGGAAGAAGGAGGAAAGGAAACAAGAAGCATAGTGAGGATTTGGGAGGAGTGATGTTAATTGAGGGATTGCAATCAATGACAAAACAAAATGCATGTGAATTATTGAATGAAATTCATGATTTGCTCTGTAAATTCCCACCTAAATCACAATAAAAAGTTTTTTTAAAAACTGTACATTATTTGTTTTTAATGTTATTGTGGGTGTGAAGCGACTATTGTTAAGATGTGTCACTTCAAAGTCATTTTGGTGATAAAAAGCAAGACCAGGACATCAATTAATACTATAGAGATCTATAGATGATGGCAGCATTATGATAAGGAAAAGGTCGGGGATTCGTGGGACCTGTCATAAAAAAATTAAACTATGTCCTTTTTTATGGTTGTGGTAATATGTTGAATATGAATGAATGAAAGAAGGGTGTGAACAGGACCCAAGTTCTTAAAACTACATAAGTGTGCATTTCATTGTGTTAGTCAACATTTTTATAAGGCCTAATTTTTATTACAATCTCTCAAATCATAATGAAGAGGGGAAAAAAAGAAAAGAGGTATGTTTTTAATTACTGCTCTACCTCTTCAAATTCAAGTGATAATTGCTCCATTATATGACTTCACTAATTTAAACTTTCTCAAATATAAAATGGGTATGGAGAATATTTAATTTGAAACAGCTTCATGTCTAGAGTTACTATGTATAGCTAAATAGTTAAAAACAAAATACCCAAACTCACTGTTAGACTGTTGTGAAGTTCAATTGAAGTACTTGGTGGGATAAAATTTTAAGAAATGCAAAATAACACACAAATATAAGCTATCCTGATAATTTCAGTGTTGAAATGATGCCTTGGCTTGGGAAATGGGAGACAACAGCAGATTTGAGAAATGTTGACAATCAGTTTTCAACCTTCCCTCCATCCTCCCATACTAACATCTTTGGTTTTATTGATAAGTTATTGCTTAATAGTCAAATCGTAGAGAGTCAGATTATTTTGCGAATTACCTCAGGCTAAATAAGATCATCAAATCACCTGCATCCATTCAAAATTATCATAAGTTTCCAAAGGAATGCCTCTATGATGTCTTCAGTACAGTGGTGTAAATGAAGCCCGGAGAAGGTATCCTCCAAAGTGGCTTTTCTTTTCAGATTTTCTGTAGGTGTAGAGCTTTCCAAGAATTAAATAGAAAGAATCAATTCAACATAACTGAGTCACAAAAATGTGGACTTATCTAAATGAATTGTGAAACCAAACCAAACCCACTGCCGTTGAGTCCTTTCTGACTCATAATGACCCTTTTTTGGGTTTCTGAGGCAGTATCACTACGGAAGTAGATTGCCCAATCTTCCTTCTGAGGAGTAGCTGGTGGATTTTAACTCTAGCCATAAAGCTGTTTCAAATTAAATATTCTCTTGTGTAAAATATTTGTTAGAGGAGACATTATGGGACCATTCACATAACTATTTTCAGTCAGTTGTCAATAGTATCCTTTTGCATATTTAAAAACAAACAAACAACAACAACAAAAAAAAAAAACACTGCCTTCAAATCAATTGCAACTCACCCAGACCCTGTAAGGCAGAATAGAATTGCTTCATAGAGTTTCCAAAGCTGTAAATCTTTACAGACGCAGTCTGCCTCATCTTTCTCCCATGGAGCAGCTGGTTGGTTCAAACCATTGGCCCTTTGGTTAGGTAGGCCAATGCTTTAATACAGTGCCACTAGAGCTCCTCTTGATTACTTTAGGGAAGTATTATAAACTTCATTTTATTTTCGAAATACCCTCAGGTGTCCCACCTCCACTTCTTCAACACATATATTGTCTGGAAAAATTAGTTTCAGGACACCTGGATATCTCATATGGATTTAAATCCTTGGAGCAGGAAAGAACTAGCTAAAACTTTAGAGGAAGAACTTGCTAAAACCTGTTTTTTCACTCACTGCAAGTCAAGAAGAGTTCTCAAATATTTTACAGATACACTAGCATTCACTCAACTGGATGAGTTAAAGACAGATGGATGAATTAACAGGCCTTCTCATTGGGATGAAACTTGTCCTTGGAACCCCCTCAAGACCATGTTCCAGCCATCCCAAAATAGTCACAGCTGGCATAACAATTGAAGCCAATTTACCATTTTGTGTTGTGGAAATATCACAGATTTTAGAAACAGGCAAATCTCACTGCAAATAATAGCTTTGGATAGCTCCATAATTGTTCTTATTTCTGAGATGAGGTAATAATATCTACATCACAGGGCTTTTGTTAGGAATTTATGAACACTAAAAAATCAAAACCAAACTCACTACCATCCTGTCAGATGCAACTCATAGCGACCCCTCCTTGGGTTTCCAAGGCAGTATCACTACAGAAGTGGATTGCCCAATCTTTCTTCTGAGGAGTGTCTGGGGGGTTTGAACCACCAGCCTTCTGGTTAGCAGGTAATGCCTTAGGCCCTAAGCCACCAGAACACACACACATATAAATAGTGTCACACACACATTCAGCCAAGTGTAATAGGAGACACTTAGATGTTATTTTGTTTTTAACTATTTAGCTATACATAACAGCAGAACTATCTGCTGCAGGTATGGTTACTGGAGAAGAAAGAGGCGAGTGACTGTTTTTTTTAAATTCAGGATTTCTTGGCAAATGACTTATTTACTGGGGTCTAAGGAAATGGATAAATAACATAGGGGATAACACATAGGCTTTATAGAACCATTCACATAATACCATGAGACAATAAGAAAAAATCCAGAATGTGGGAGATTCAACAAAGTAACTGGCCTGAATTCTTCAAGAAATAAATATTTTTAGAAATGAAAATGTTAGGAAGACTCTGTTAATTCAAGAGACAAAAGAAACATAAAGATCAAACATATTATTTGAACCTTAAATGATACTTGATTCAACAAAACAATTATGAAAAGATATGTTTGAAAGCATTTGGTAATCTTTGGATATGGGTTGAATATAGCTGATATTATATGTTCATTTTCTTAGGTATGATATCGATATCATCATTATACATAGCAGAATAACCTAGTATTTAGGGATGAAATACCATTATACCTGAAACCTATTTTCAAATGATTCTGCAGAAATATACAAAATAGATTCTCCCAAAAAACAAACAGGCAAAAGAACTGTACATATATTTATATAGAGAAAGTAAATGTAATAAAGGTAAACAGTAGTTGATCATAAGTTCGTGGCTGTACTGATGTTCATTTCTTCAACTCTTCTATGTTTTAAACTTTTCATGATAACAAATTGGAACTATATTTGAGTTATCCTGCTGCAGTTTAAATGATGGTTCTACAGCTGCTTATGTGTTTGTCTTTGGCCAAATGACTTCACCCCTTTATATATCTGTAAAGTAGAAAAATAATAATGCTTTCCTCAGAGTTACACTAAATGTCAATGATTTAATACATGTGCACATTTTAGAACAATGCCTGACATGCAGTGAACTCTTACACAGCATGAAGAAAGGTTGTAATATGTTCTGATATAGAATGGAGACATGGATATGCTGCACTTTGAACACTACAGCTTCCCTTTCCCTTGTGCCCTGTCTACCCTAAATCATAAGCCATTATGACATCCATCAAACAATATGCTGTTGTTTTTACGTGCTGTGAAGTCAGTTGTGACTCATATCAACTACATGTATAACAGAAAAAATCACTACCCAGTCCTGTGCCATTGTCACAATCATTGCTATGCTTGGGTTCATTGTTGTGGCCAGTGGGTCAATGGTTCCATTGAGGGTCTTATTCTTTTTCAGTGGCTTTCTACTTCACCAAGCATGATGTATTCTCCAAGAACTAGTCCCTCCAGTTGGAAACTCTTTATCCAAAGTATGTGAGATAAAGACACATCATTCTTACTTTTAAGAAGCAGTCTGGTTGTACTTCTTCCAAGACGCATTTATTTGTTCTTGTAGAAGTCTATGCATGGTGGTTAAGTTTGTGTGTCAACTTTGCTGGGCCTGGTTGAGTGGCTGGGCAGCTGAATGTAGTTATTCCTCGTGGTGATATTCATAATTAACTCCATGGTGGAATCAATTGGAGCAGCTAAGTATCTGCTTTGGATATGTGGTTTGCTTCCTGTATATAAGAAATAATTTTGGGAATAGTCTCTAACTTATGGCATGCTTGAACTCTGCATGTAGCCATGTCGTTTTTCAGCAGCCTGCTGTGCTCTGACAGTCTTGGAACTTTCAAGGGACTTGAATTAATGGCCTGCCTTTTGGTTTGGTAACATTAGGACTGTGCTTTTTTACTTGTTAACCTTGGGTTTGTCAGCCTCAGCAGTCATCAGCTGAGTGAAGAAAAGCCTGCAGCTTCAGTGGGCCAGGAGCAGGAAGCAGAGCTGAACCTCAACGTTGAGGGGCTTTCACCCAGCCCCTAGAGCCTGGCACTTTGAACTTAGACTTAAAGTCTCCAAACTGTAAGAGAATAAACTCCTATTTGTTAAGGCCATCCCATTTGTGGTATATTCTTGTCAGAGTGGTACTAGACAACCAAAACACTATGGTATATTCAGTTTTCTTTTTGGTCTTCCTTATTCATTGCCCAGATTATGCATGCATATGAGATGATTGAAAATGCCATGGCATGGATCAGGCACACTTCAGTCCTCAAAGTGACATCTTTGCTTTTTAACACTTTGAAGATCCCATTGGCAACAGATTTATCCAATGCAATACATCATTTGATCTCTTGAATGACACTTCCATGGCCTTTGACTGTGAATACAAGTAAAAAGAAATAAATAGATAATTTCGATCTTTTCTCTGTTTATCATGAGGTTGCTTTTTGGTCCAGTTGTGAGTATTTCATTTTATTTATGTTGAGATCTAATCCATATTGATGTCTGTTGTGTTTGATCTTCAACAAGAAGTGCTTCGATTCTTATTTACTTTAAGTAAGAAAGATTGTGTCATCTGCACATTGCAAGTTGCTAATGACTCTTCCTCCAATTATGATGCTGCTTTCTTCATATAGTGCATTTTATCAGATTATTTTCTCAGATTGGATAAGTATGGTAAAAGGATACAATCAGGACACACACCTTTCCATATTTTAAACCACACAGTATCTCCTTGCTGTGTTTGAACAACTGGCTTTTAGTCTATATACAGATTTTGCATAGGCACAATTAAGTATACTGTTCTAAGCAATGTTATCTATAATTTGCTATGGTCCACACAGTCAAATACCTTTACATAGTCTATAATACACAGGGAAATTCTATCTGTTACTCTGCTTTTATCCAAGATCCATTTGATATCAGCAATGATATTCCTTGTTCTGTATCCTCTTTTTAACCCAACTTGAACTTCTTATTGCTGAATTCTCCTTTGCAAAATGTTACCCCCATGTGACATTAATGATATTGTTCAATAATTCCTACATTCTACTGGGCCACATTTCTTAGGAAGGAAAACAAATATGGATCTATTTTAGTTGGTTGCCTAGACAGATATCTTCCACATCTAACATAGATGAGTGAGTGCTTCCAGTGTTGCATCTGTTTGTTGAAACATTTAATTTAATATTTCAGCAATGACTATAGAGAGATGATTGGGAGAATTGAGATTGTAGTGGATTGAGATGTGTGAATATAAATATATTATTATAGAAATTGTAGGCTTTGTAATTATTCTTGCTTATAATCTAGAACAAGTATACAAAGTATATTGTTTATCCCTTTTAAATTTCACATAACCACTTGAAAAATCAATACCTATCAAGCTGACTTCACTTGTTCTCTGCCTTTTTCCCTCTTTTCTGTATATTTCCTCTCTGACATTTAATATTTCAGTTAATATCACTATTGCAGATTCAATTTTTCATATTGAAACTGTTAAAGTTGATGTGTGACTATATGGTTGATGTTTTTCTAGTCCCAAAATTAACCATTAATGGCAGCAGGGGCATCTTCCCATTTCTTAGTACAAGCCCTCAATTTTGTGGAGAAGGCATCGTGGAGACAGAAAGGAAGGCTAAAATAATTTTATTACATCTTTCATGATCACAGGCTATGTTAGACTGGGTTCTCTAGAGAAACAAAAAACAGAAAAGCTTATATATATATAAAGAGAGAGAAAATTTTATCTTAGGAAAATGGCTCACAAATGTATAGAAGCTGGCAAGTCCAAAGTCCCTGGAGCAAACGTCAGGCTGGAGGCTTTTCTTAGCCTCTGCAACCACAGGGGCCGAGAAGCTCAAGGCTGGCAGGGAGTACACCAGCTGTTGACTCCAACAAATGATGAATCCAAGATCTCCAGGTTGAACATTGGACTGCTCACTCACGGACAGTTGTAGACAGCACAACAGAATCCTGATCCACAGAAGAATGTCTCTCTTCCCAGGATGTCCCTGGGTATCCTGGAAGCAGGCCACACCCCTAGATAAACTCCCCCTGAAACATTGACCACTCAGAACACAGTCATCCCATCCCATCATGGGAACAACCACACAGAACTGGGGTCCAGCCAAGGTGACACACAGCTCCAACTATCACACAGACTTACTATTCAAGGCTCATGTAAGGAATTGATTATAATCCTTATATTAGTTTCATAGCTCAGGGTCAATACTCTTTCTTGATTTAGGCAAATAATTGAGTCTCAGTCTTACTCTCAGGGTTTTTTTGTTTTGTTTTTCTTTCTCTGTTGTTTCATACGTATTGGATTATAAAGTACACCATGTTTTGCTACCTCAGTGTCATGACCAGAGGCCATTTCTCCAATTTTTACCCAAAAGGAGTTTATAATTTTTTGTTTAGGTTTCCAAGTAAATTCATTAGGATATTGACTCACCTTATAGAAATAAAAAGAATTATGGAAATACTATCAAAAACTGTAAACCAACAAACTTGACAACCTAAACACAATGGACAAATTATTAGAAACACATAACTTATCTAAAATGACTCAAGAGGAAGTAGAAAATTACAATAAACTTATAACAAACAAAGAGATGCTGTTGTGTTGTAGGTGTCATTGAGTTGTCTCCTATTCATAGTGCCTCTATGCACAGCAGAAGAAAACACTCCCTGGTCCAGTGCTCCATGATCCCTGCTATACCTGAGCCCATCATAGTAGCTACTGACCATATTGTTGAGGGCCTTGCCCTCTTTTGTTGCCCTTTCCATTTTACGAAGCTTGATATCCTTCTCCAGGGAATGGTCTCTTCTTACAACATGGCCAAAGTAGATGAGATGAAGTCTGGCCATTCTTGCTTTCAAAGAGCATTCTAGCTACATTCTTCCAAGACAGATTTGTTAGTTCTTTTAGGAGCTCATGGTATTTTCAGCATTCTTCACCATCACTACAACTCAAAAGCATTGACTCTTCTTTGGTCTTCCTATATTCATTGTCCAACTCTTAAGTGTGTATGAGGCTATTGGAAGTAACATGGCTTATGTCAGGCACACCTTAGTCTACAAGGAGACATCTTTGTTCTTCAGCACTTGAAGGAAGTCTTTTGCAGCTGATTTGCTCAGTGTTGTACATCTTCTGATATCTTGACAGCTACTTCCATTGGCGTTGATTGCAGAACCAAGTAATATAAAGTCTTTGGCAAGGTCAATATTTTCTCCAATTATCATGATGCTACTTAATGGTTCAATTTTCATGACTTTTGTTTTCTTTTTATTGATGTGTAATCCATACTGTAGGAGCTCTGGTAGCATAGTGGCTAAGACACTTGCCTGCTAACCAGATGGCTGGCGGTTCAAACCC
>NW_006921750.1:6909320-6911253 GCF_000298275.1 Orycteropus afer afer
GACAACCTCAATCTTCTCTCCATTTATTGTGATGCTGCTCATTGGTCCAGTTGTGAGGATTTTTGTTTTCTTTATATTGAGACATAATCCATACTGCACACTGTATTCTTCAACCTTCATCAGTAAGTGCCTCAAGTCATCCTCACTTTCAGCAAGCAAAGTCATATCGCTGGCATATCTCAGGTTGTTAATGATTCTTCCTCCAATCCTGATGTCACATTTTTTTTCATATAGTCCAGCTTCTCAGAATATTTGCTCAGCATATAGATTGAATAAGTGTGGGAAAAAGATACAACCTGACACATTCCCTTCTTGATTTTAAACCATGTAGTGTCCCCTTGTTCTGTTCAAACAACAGCCTCCTGATCAAGGTACAGGTTCCTCATGAGTACAATCAAGTGTTTGGGAATTCCCATTCTTCTCAATGTTATCCATAATTTGTCATGATCCACACAATCAAATGTTACTGCATAGTCAATAAAACACAAGTAAACATCTTTCTGGTATTCTTCACCTTGACCCAAGATCCATCTGGTGGCAGCTATGATATCGCTTGTTCCACGTCCTCTTCTGAATCCAGCTTGCACCTCTGGAAGTTCTCTGTCAATATACTGCTGCAAACGTTTTTGAATTATCTTCAGTAAGATCCTACTTGTGTGTGATATTAATGATACTGTTCTATAATTTCCACATTCTGTAGGATCACCTTTCTTTGGAATGGATACAAATATAGATCTCTTCCAGTCAGTGGGCCAGGTGGTTGTCTTCCAAATCTCTTGGCATAACCAAGTGAGTGCCTCCAATGGGGCATCTGTTTGTTGAAATATCTCAATGGGTACTCCGTCAATTCCTGGAGCCTTGTTCTTCACCAATTCTTTCATTGCCGCTTCTACTTCATCCTTCAGTACCATTGGTTCTAGATCACATGCCACTTCCTGAAATGGATGAAGATCCAACATTTCTTTTTGTTACAGTGATTCTGTGTATTCCTGCCAACTTCTCTTGATGTTTCCTGCTTCATTCGATATTTTGCCCACAGAATCTTCAATATTGCAACTTGGAGCTTAAATTTTTCTTCAATTCTTTCAGCTTGAGAAATGCTAAGTGTGTTCTTGCCTTTTGTTTTTCTAATTCCTGGTCTTTGCACATTTCATTATAGTAATTGGTTTTGTCTACTCGAGCTGCTCTTTGAAATCTTCTGTTCAGCTCCTTTATCTTGTGATTTCTTCCATTTGTTTTAGCTACTCTCCACTCAAGGGCAAGTTTCAGAGTCTCTTCTGTCATCCATTTTGTTCTTCTCTTCTTGTCTTTTTAGTGATCTCTTGCTTTCTTTATGGATAATGTTCTTGATATCCTCCCACAATTCGTCTGGTTTTCAGTCATTGGTGTTCAATGCATCAAATCTATTATTTAGATGATCCCTAAATTCAGGAGGGATATATTCAAGATCATATTTTGGCTCTCTCTTACTTGTTTTGTCTTTAACTTCAAGTTGAGCTCGCATATGAGCAGTTGATGGTGTGTTCCACAATCAGCTCCTGTCTTGGTTTTAGCCTTCCAATGCCTCTTTCCACAGATGTAGCCAATCTGATTCCTGTGTGTTCCATCTGTTGATGTCCATGTGTAGAGCCACCATTTGTGTTGTTGTAAAAAGGTGTTTGCAATGAACAAGAAGTTGGTCTTGCAAAATTCTACCATGCGAGTTCCAACATTATTTCTGTCAGCAAGGCCAAATTTTCTAGTTACTGGTGATTCTTCTTCGTTTCCAACTTTTGCATTCCAGTCACCAGTGATAATTAACATATCCTGATTGCAAGTTTGGTCAATTTCAGACTGCAGAAATTGATAAAAATCTTCAATTTCCTCATCTTTGGCTTTGGTGGTTGGTGCATAAATTTGAATAATAGTCGTATGAACAGGTCTTCCTTGTAGG
>NW_006921750.1:6916185-6918317 GCF_000298275.1 Orycteropus afer afer
CTATGAGTCGGGGCCGACTCGACGGCACATAACATAACAATCCATACTGTAGACTGTAGTCTTCAATCTTCATCAGTAATTGTTTCAAGTTATCCTCACTCTCAGAAAGCAAAGTGTGTCATTAGCCTTCTGCAGTTTGTTAATGAATCTTCCTCCAATCCTGATGCCACATTCCTTTTCATATAATTCAGTTTCTAGGGTTGTTTGTTCAACATACAGATTGAATAAGTAGTGAAAAGATACAACCGTGATACATTCCCTTCTTGATTTTAAACCATGCATTATCCCCTTGTTGTTTGAATGACAGCCTCCTCATGAGTATTTGACAGGTTCCCCATGAATACAATTAAGTGTTCTAGAATTTCCAGTCTTCTCAATGTTATTCATAATTTGTTATGATCCACACAATTGAATGCTTTTGCATAGTCAATAAAACACAAGTAATCATATTTCTGGTATTCTTTGCTTTCAGCCAAGATCCATCTGACATCAGCAATGGTATCTCTCATTCTATATCCTCTTCTGAACCCAGCTGGCATTTCTGTATGATATCTGTCAATATACTGCTGCAAATGTTTTTGAATTATCTTCAATAATATTTTACTTACATGCGATATTAATGATATTGTTTGGTAATTTCCACATTCTGTTGGATCACCTTTCTTTGGAATGGGTTCAAACATGGATCTCTTCCAGTCAGTTGGCCAGGTAGCTGTCTTCCAAATCTCTCAGCATAGCTGAGTGACTTCTTCCATTGGGGCATCCATTTGTTGAAATATTTCAATTGCTATCCCCTCTGTTCCTAGAACCTTGTTTTTTACCCCTTCCTTTAGTGCAGCTTCATATTCTTCCTTCAATACCATTGGTTCTTGATCGTATGCCACCTCCTGAAATGGATGAAGATCAACCAGGTCTTTTTGGTACAATGACTGTGTATTCCTTCCATCTTCTTTTGATGTTTCATATATTAGTCAATATATTCCCCATAGAATCTTTCAATAATGCAACTCTAGGCTTAATTTTTTTCTTCAGGTCTTTCAGCTTGAGAAATGCCAAGCATGTTCTTCTCTTTTAATTTTCTAACTCCCTGTCTTTGCACATTTCATTATAATGATTGACTTTGTCTTCTTGATCTGCCTTTGAAATCTTCTGTTCAGCTCTTTTGTCTTGTCATTTCTTCCATTTGCTTTAGCCCTTCATTCAAGGGCATGTTTCAGAGTCTCTTCTGACAACCATTTTGGTGTTTTCTTCCTTTTCTTTTTTTCTAATGACCTTTCACTTTCTTCTTGAATGATGTTCCTGATGGCATCCTCCGCAATTCTTCTGGTTTAGGTCATTGATGTTCAAGGCATCAAATCTGTTCTTTAGACAATCTCTAAATTCAGAAGGGATATGTTCAAGGTCATATTTTGGCTGTCATGGATTTACTTTAATTGTCTTAAACTTCAAGGTGACTTGCATATGAGCAGTTGATGGTCTGTTTCATTATCAGCTCCTGGCCTTGTTTTGAACATATAGAGCATTTCAATTGCCTCTTGCCACAAATGTAGGCAATATGGCATTGTGTACTCCATCTGGTGAAGTCCACATGTATGGCAGCCATTTGTGCTGTTGAAAAAAAGGTATTTGCAATGAATAAGTTGTTGGTCTTGTAAAATTCTATCATGTGATCTCCAGCATCATTTCTATCAGTAAGGCCAAATTATCCAACTATCAGTGATTCTTCTTCGCTTCTAACTTTTGCATTCCAATCACAAGTGATAATCAGCACATCTAGATTGCATTTTCAGTCAATTTCAGACCACAGAAGTTGGTAAAAATCTTAAATTTCCTCATCCTAGGCTTTGGTGGTTGGTGAGTAAGCTTCCTTGTAAGCATATGGATATTATCCTGTCACGGACAGCATTGTACTTCAAGATAGATCTTGAAACATTCTTTGTGATGATGAGTGCCATGCCATTCCTCTTCAATTTTTCATTCCAGCATAGTAGATCATATGGTTGTTTGATTCAAACAGCCAAAATTGGTCCATTTCAGTTCACTAATGCCTGTTGTTGTTGTTATGTGCCATCGAGTCGGCCCCGACTCATAGCGACCCCTCCTTGGGTTTCCGAGGCAGTATCACTACGGAA
>NW_006921750.1:6918832-6926075 GCF_000298275.1 Orycteropus afer afer
TATAAAAAGATAATCCTAACAAAAAATAAAAAGATAATCTACCAAGTGGCAGAATATTTTGGAAACCATATATCCAATAATAATATAATAATATAATAAAAGTTTATATACAAAAAAATCTACAATTTAATAACAAAAAGACAAATAACCCAATAAATAAATGGGCAAAGGACTTGAATAGACATTTCACCAAATAAAATATTCAAATCTCCAATAAACACACGAAAAGATGCTCAAAGTCAGCCATCAGTGTGGCATATCACAACCACCATGAGATACCATTTCACTCCCACTAAATGGTCATGAATTAAAGCAAAACAGATAAACAGAAAATAACAATGTTGGTCAGAATTTTGGGAAATTGAAGACCTATTGGTGTAGTGCCTAAGACATTTGACTGCTAACCAGAAGGTTGGCAGTTCAAACCCACCAGCCACTCCTTGGAAAGAAGGTTGAGAAATCTACTTCCATAGTGATAAAGCCTCAGAAACCCAAGGAGTGGTCACTATGAGTTGGATCTGACTTGTTGGAAGTGAGGTTTTTTTTTTTTTTTTTTTTTTTTTTTTATGCCAGTGGAAATGTAAAATAGTTCTACAATTGTGGAAAACAGTGTAGTCATTACTTAAGAAATCAAAAACAGAACAGCTATATGATCCACAAATTCCACTGCTAAGAGACCAGTCTATGGACTTGAAGGCAGTGATGCAAACAGACACATATACATCAACATTCATTGTGGTGTAATTCACGGTACCCAAAGAACGGAAATAACCCATCAATGGATGAATGGATAAGCAAAATACAGTACATAGATACAATGAAATGCTACTCAGCTAGAAAGAGAAATGAAGTCCTGATACATGCTGCAACATGGATGGAGCTTGAAGACAGTCATACTGAATGAAATAAGTCAATTACATAAGAACAAATATTGTATGACCTCACTCATGTAAAAAGATAAGAAGAGGCAAATGCATAGAAACTAAAGTTTGTTAGTTGTTACCATGGGCTAGAAGGAGAGGATGTGTGTGGTATAGATTTTTACTAAATTAATAAAGAGAGGAAAAAAGAAACTAATGAGGCTGCTTATGTACAACTAAATATCTCATGTGATTGGTTTCTTTGTTTGGAAGTAGAGAATCCTAGTTTCATGCGACATTATAGTTAATTTGCTATCATTTTCAGTGTGTCTCTTCTACCTCCTAGTTCTTTCTTTGCATAGTGTCTGGGGTCTTAAAATCTTGCAAGCAGCCATCCAAGATGCATCCATTGATTTCTGTTGGAGCAAGAGAGGAAGAAGGAGTGTCAGGAATAGGAGGAGGAAATGGAATATATGGCTAATTGCCTGCATGAACAACTGTCTCATTTGCCATAAGACTAGAACTAGCTGGTGTCAAGCTACCATCTCTGAACATTTTGATTAAAGATGAATCTTGATCAAAAGTTGGAAAAATGCATAACAGAATTTCAAATTTCTATGGGATCCAGTTTATCTGTAGTCATTTAGGCTGTATGAACACCCTGAGATAATTTCCCTGAGATAATCTTTAAACATTAACAAAATTAATTAAACATTAAGAGAAGCATCCCCTGATGTCTTCTTTAAATCATTCAATAGTTTAAATTAAATAGTGTCTGCCTTGAGCATTGAGCTCTTTTAAAGATATGCATGGGATTACATTGACAAAAGAAACTCAATATGTTAGGGAATTTAGGAGGCAGTGAATCTCCGTGAAAAGCACAGGAAAAATTCAGAAAAGAAGGATCAGAATGGTTGCATAACTTGAAGAATGCAATCATTGTTACTGAATTGTTGAATTGATGTATGTTCTGCTGTGTATATTGTCAACAATAAAAAAAAAAAAAAAAAAGAATATTTGTTTTAAAAGTTTACCTTCACTTGACTTTGCCACCTACCCTTTCTAACATATTTTTTTTTGGGGTTCTTCCCTCTCAAGCTACTAAGATAAGTGGAATTTCTTTCTTATTATCATTTATACATTCACAGTCAGTGATCATGATCTTTGTGATTTCATATTTTCTGGTGACACATATGCAGTATACTTTAAATTCTCTAAACAGCATTCTGGCTTGAGTTTCTACACTTGAAGGTATCTATGGATGTTAAATTGACACCATAAATGTGGAAGATCCAGGGTGAGAATGAAATAGTCAGCTTTTGGTGATTATATACTAACAGGCCTGAATTTGAAATAGTTGATGACCATTTAAAAACATGTTTTAGATTCCAATGATTAAAGATGAAATTATCATATTTTTAAGAAAAAAAATTGTTGAAATGGAATATTTGAAAAGCTAACTTCCTTAGGAATAAATAGTTTTTAACTTTAGATAGATTGTTGTTGTTAGGTGTCATCAAGTTACCTCAGACTCACAGTGACCCTCTATACAACAGAAAGAAACACCTCTTGGTCCTGTGTCATTCTCACAATCCTTGCTGTACTTGAGCCCATAATTGTGGCCACTGTGTCAATCGACCTCATAGAGGGTCTTCCCCTTCTTTGCTGACTCTCTACTTTGCTAAGCATGATATCCTTTTCCAGGGAATCATCCTTTCTGACATGACCAAATTAGATGAGAAGTCTGGTCATTCTTGCTTCCAAGGAGCATTCCAACTGTGCTTTTCCCAAGACAGATTGTCTACTCTTCTGGCAGTCCATAGTATTTTCAGTATTCTTTTCCAACACCACAATTCAAAGGCATCAGCTTTTCTTCAGTGTTCCTTATTCATTGTCCAGCTTTCACATGCATATGAGGCTATGGAAAATACCATGGTTTGGGTTAAGTGCACGTTAGTCTTCAAAATGATGTCTTTGCTCTTTGACATTTTAAAAAGTTCTTTTTTAGCAGATTTTCCCAGTGCAGAATAATGTCTGAATTCCTGACTAGTGCTTCCATAGATAGATGATAGCTAAATAGGTAGGTAAAAGATAGATATAATCAGAATGGAATCACTACTGTCAATACAATTACCTTACTTCTTGCTGAGAAGTAACATAGTTAAGAGGTAAGGGGCTTGGTGTCAAGCTAAACCAACTAGACCTTTGATACTTCAACTATACCTGTATAGATCTATCAAATAACTTAACCTTTCTGACTCTCAGTTTCCTCATCTGTTAAATGATGATTATACACAATCCATGTACATTCCATATATAGATACATATTCTGATTACATATATTCTGTAGGTTCTATGAGAGCTCTGGTGGCATAGTGCGTAAGGCATTTGATTGCTAACCAGAAGTCTGGTGCTTTAAATTCACCAGCACCTCCTCAGAAGGAAGATTGGGCAATCTACCTCTGTAGTGATACTTCCTCAGAAACCCAAGGAAGGGTCACAATGAGTTGAAACAACTTGATGACAATGAGGTTTTTTTTTTTTTTTTAGGTTCTGTATCCGACTGCCATTGAGTAGATTCTGACATTCTGACCCATAGTGACCTCCATTGTGTTTCCAATGTGGTAAATCTTTGTGAAAGTAGATTATCCCGTCTTTCTTCTACAGAGCAGCTGGTGAGTTTGAACTGCCAACCTTCTGGTTAACAGTCAAATGCCTTAGGCCCTGTGCCACCAGAGCTCTCTTTATGGTTCTGTATGTTGATGTAGTTTAAAGAAGTTATGTATGTAAACTGCCTGGCATAATACTTGGTACAGAGGAACAAGGGTATTAGAATCATTTATGAATATTTGCATTATTCATCATCTATTGAAATCATTATAGAATAATGGTTAAGTGTATGGTTCTGTAGTCAAACTTCCACTAGGTTTCCAAGTCTGTAAATCTTTACAGAGGCAGACCACCTCATCTTTCTCCTACAGAGAGGCTAGTTGGTTTGAACCATTGATTGATCTTTTGGTTAGCAGCTAATAATCAGCTCCATTTGCCTAGGACTACACCAGTGCCCCCACTGGTAGCTGGGGATCAGAAAAGTATTAATTTTCTCTTATTTCTCACATCCTCTCAGTGACCAGAAGTGTGAACATCACCCAAACCAACTACCAGGCACCAGGTGACATGCCCTCCTATGCACCATTTTCTCTGCCTGAGATTGGAGGCACACCCTTGTACCAGGTGTACACTACCCCTGTGTTTGGAGGCATGAATTCTCCCCATTCTTGAGTTAGCAGACTGCACATTAATGGACCAGGAACCTGGCTGCAGTTGTCTTCTAAGTCACCAGGAACTCTGACCCTTACACCTCCCTGCCTCCTAGGTTTGTAAGAACTTCATCCTGGACTGAGCTCCCTACTCCCAGCTACCCTCTTGGTTGGTAAGACCAAGGACCAGGTGAAATGGAAACAGCCACTTTCTATGCAGCAATAATTCCTTCTTGGACTAGGAATTCTGTCCTCAGTCACCTTTGAGACCAGTAGGAACAAGCTCTTCCCAGGTGCCTGCTCCCTATTGCCTCCTTAGCTGACAGGATCACTATCTGGTGTCCTTGCCCTTCCCAGTTTTCTCCTTTTTTTTTTTTTTTTTCTTTTTATTTCCCTTAGTTTTTTCCCCTTATTTTTTTTCTTTTCTTTTTACCTTTTTGTTATTTTTCTTTTTATTATTTTTTTCTTCACTACTCTTTTTCTTATTTTCTCTCTTTCTGAGTTCTTTTTGTTTTATTTCTTCTCTTCTATTTTCCTTCCTTTTTTTCTTATCTTTCTTTCTTTACTTTTAATTTGTTCTACCTGGCAGAAAAAAGCAACCATGCCCACACTGCTCAGCCACACTGACACCTGCTTCAGCCCCACCCACTGGCTGAGGCCTACCACCAGCCTGCACCACTTGATCACCAACAGACAGTGACCCCCCCCACCAGACCAACCTTCCCTCAACTGCTCTACATGAACAGTAAACAGGGAAATGTGTACATATTCCCAACTTCTATCACACCCATCAGGAGACATGTGGTGAGTGCCTAATTGTTGTCAAACTAGTGAATAAAGTGGCACATTTTCCCTACTCAGATCTATCAAAACAAAATAAACCAAAAAAAAAAAAAAAAAAAAAAAACTGGAAGAAACACACAAAAATATAATCACCAATTAAAATACAACACCAGCACAACACTACAGAAAAAACAGACAACCTCAGTTCACACAAAGGAGCAAGGCAGGATGGTGCAAGAAAGTAACTAAAACACAGAGCCAGAAACCTTTCTGAGGAAGAAATGAAATTACAACTACCTGATAAGGAATACAAAATAATTTTACTTAGGTACCTACAAAGGACTGAAAGAAAGATCAAGCAAAGCACAGATAGTAAAAAAAAAAAAAAAAAAAAAAGACAAAACTCTAGAAGAATTCAGGAAAACAATACAAGAACAAGCAGACAAAATAACTGCAAAAATAGAAACTATACAAAAACAACAAATAAAGATTAAAAAATAATAATACTAAGGTTTCAGAAATATATAACACATTGAAAGGGCAAAGGAGTAGAAATCAATAAATAGAAGACAGGATTAGTGAGAGTGAAGATTCATCTTCCATATAACTTATTAGAGGAACAACCAGAAAAAAAGAAAGGATAAAAAAATGAAGAAACCTAAGAATTATGTGAGACACCTTCAAGAGGAATAACATACATACAGTTGGAATTCCAAAGCAGGAAAAGACATATAAAAGCCCTGAAAAAATTGTTGAAGACTTATTGGAAGAAAATATCCTTAATATCATGAGAAATGGGAAGATATGTATTCAAAAACTTCTTGATCCCCAAACAGAATATACTACAAAATAAAATCACAAAGACATATCACACTCAAACTTTTCAAAACCAAAGACAAAGGAAGAATCTTGAATATAGCTCAAGAAAAATAAAAAGTTACTCATAAAGGAGAACTAATAACACTAAGCTCTTATTTCTCATCAAAAATCATGCAGTTGGATGGAAATGAGATGGCATATTAAAACTCTGAAAGAGAAAAACAAAATGAAGAATTATACACTCAGCAACACTGTCCCACAAATATGACCATGAAACTAAGATATTCTTAGAAAAATAGAAATTAAGGGAATTTGTAAAAACTAGATCAACATTACAAGAAATACTAAAGGGAGATCATTGGACTGGAAACCAACAATGGCAGAAAACAATCTTAGATTAATACACATAACAATATCACCCCTAAACCAATATAGAAATAACCAAAATAAAATAAACATATAAGGTTGAGAATAGACAATGAGAGACATCAATTTGTAAATGAGGACACCTATAAAGTAAAGGGAAAGAATAAAGAACGTAATTACAAAAGATAAAAAGTTACTTCATGATAGAACAAACTGTTTTATACTTGAGTATAAAATACTAAATTAAAGGAAAGCTTTAGAAAAAATAATGCTTTCTCATCAAAATATAAAAGAAGAAAATCAAAAAGATTTAGTAAATACTAAAACAATAGCAGCAAAGTAAATGATAAGTGTGTTAGGCTGAGTTCTCTAGAGATGCAAAACCAGTAAAGCTTATATATACATATAGAGAAAGATAAATTTATCTTAGGAAAATGGCTCACACACTTATACAACCTGGCAAGTCCCAAGTCTTGGATTAAAAGTCAAGCTGGAGGCTTTTCTCGACTCATGCAGCTATAAAGGCTGATGAGCTCAAGGTTGGCAGGCAATAAACTAACTATTGACTCCAATGAATGATGAATCCAAGATCTCCTGCCTGAATGGTGGATTGTTCCCTCATGGAGAGTTGTAGGCAGCACAATAGGATCCTGATCCACAGGAAAGTGTCTCTTTTCCTAGGATGTCCATAAATATACCGGAAGCAAGCCATACCTCTAGGAAAACTCCCTTTCAAAGGATTGGTTGCTCAAAACATGTACATCTGATCCCATAATGGGAATAACCCACATCACAACTGCTTAAACCACACAGAATTGTGGTCCAGCCAAGTTAACATAGCTCCAACTATCACAATAAGAAAATCTGCAAACAAAATGAAATAAACACATAAAATTACATGGAACAATGAAATGCACAGCAAACAAACATACAGCAAAATGACAGCAATAAATACAGACCTATTGATAACACTGAATCTAAATGGATTAAATGGACCAGGCAAGAGATAGAAAGTAGCAGAAATGACTCGAAAACATGATCAATCAATATGCTGTTTATAAACATACCTTAGACATAAAGATAAAAGTAAGACCAAAATCAAAGAGTGATGAAACATATATAAGGAAAACCTCAATCAAAAAAAAAAAAAAAAAA
>NW_006921750.1:6926175-6950616 GCF_000298275.1 Orycteropus afer afer
CAAGAGGATATAACCACAATAAATATCTACACATTCAAAGAAAGAGCCCCAAAATACAGAAATCAAACTTTAGCAAAATTGAGAAGAGAAATAGAAAACTCCAACATAATAGTCATCATCCTCATCATTGTTATGTGTCTTTGAGTCGGACCTGACTCATAACGAGCCCTCCTTGGATTTCCAAGGCAGTATCACTCTGGAAGTGGATTCCCCAACCTTCCTTCCGAGGAGTGACTGGTGGGTTTAACCCCAGCCTTCTGGTTAGCAGTCAAGTGCTTTAGGCACTATGCTACCAGAGCTCCTGACATAATATTAGGAGACTGTAATATACCATTTTTGATGAAGGACAGAACAACTAGACAGAACCTTAGCAAATAAGTAAAAAACACAATACATCAATTTGACTTAACAGACATATTCAGAATACTCCACTCACAAACAGTACAATATACTTTATTTTCCAGTACATAGGGAACATTCTCCAGAAAATGTCATAGGTTAGGCATCAAAACAAGCCTCAATAAATTTAAAATCATTGAAATGCTACAAAGCATATTCTCAGATCACACTGCTATAAAATTAGAAAATAACAATAGGAAGATCAAGGAAAAAAATACATGAAAATTGAGTACTATTTAAAAACTTCTGGATAACAGAAGAAATAAAAAAATGAAATAAAAATCTCCTTGAATTGAACATAACATGCAAAACCTTTAATACAAAGCAAAAGCCATGCTCAGAGGGCAATAAATGCACATCTTAAATAAAAAGTAGGAAGTACCAAAATCAGCATCTTAACCCAACATCTCCAACTATTAGAAAAAGAACACCAAAATAAGCTTTCAATCACTAGAAGAAAATAAATAATTAAGACTAGAGTAGAAATAAATCCAGTAGAAAACTAGCAAACAATAGAAAAAATGAAAAATTCTAGAATTTTGTTCTTTGAAAGGATTAATAGAATTGACACAGCACTGGAAAATCTGACAAAGGAAAAGAAGAGGATGCAAATAACATCAATGAGAAGTGAAGTAATAGTGGCACAGCAGAACAAAATGGAATAATAAAGATAATAACAGAAGATTATGAAGAACTGTACTCCAATAAATTTGGAAACCTAGATGAAATGGACAAATTTCTGTAAGCATATCACAAGCCTAAATTAACACAGGCAGAAAATTTTAACAGGCCCATAATAAAAGAAGAAATTCAAAATTGACCAGGCTATTAAAAAAAAAAAAAAAACCCTCCTAACAACAACAAAAGTCCTGACCCAAAGGGTTTCACTGGTGATTTCTACTGAACATTCAGAGAAGAGCTGATAACAATACTAATCAAACTATTCCAGCATGTAGAAAATATGAGAATACTCTCAAATTCATCTTATGAAATCAGCATAACACTTCTTCAAAAAAGGCATTCAGGTCACCATCAGACACATGAAGAAATGTTCTCAATAATTACCCATTCAAACTCCAAACTCACTGTTGTTGATTCACTTTTCCAACTCATAGTGACCCCTCCTCGAGTTTCTGTGGTGCTGTCTCTATGGAAGTAGATTGCACAATCTTCCTTTCAAGGAATAGCTGGTGGGTTTGAACCTCCAGCTTCTGATTAGGAATCAAAGGCCTTAGGCACTACACCACCAGAGCTCCTAATTAGCCATTGTTGTTGTTTTTATGTGCCATTGAGCCAGACCCAACTCTTACGGACCCCTCCTTGGGTTTCCATGGTGGTATCACTATGGACGTAGATTGCCCAACCTTCCTTCCAGGCAGTGGCTGGTGGGTTTGAACCACCAGCTTTCTGGTTAGCAGTCAAGTGCCTTAGGTACTATTCTTATGCTACCAGAGCTCCTATGAAAATCAAAACAATGAGCTATCACCTCACCCCATTCTTAATAGCAGAGATCAGAAAAAAAAAAAAAATGTAGAAAGCAACAAATGCTGGTGAGGGTGTGGAGAGACTGTAATCTTCATACGTTTTTGGTGGGATTTTAAAATGGTACAACCACTGTAGAAAACTGTATGATGATACTTTTAAAAAGTTGTAAATAGAAATATCATATGACCCAAAAATCCCACGATTAGTTGTATATCCTAGAGAAATAAGAGCTGTGACAGAAGCAGATACAGCAGATACATGCCTACCCATGTTCATTGCAGCACAATCCACAGCAGAAAGATAGAACCAACCTAAATGCTCATCAATACACAAATTGATAAACAAAATATGACACATAAACACAATGGAATAAAACATAATGTTAAAAGATAATGATGGATCTCTGAAACACCTCATGATATATATGAACCTGGTACACATTATTCTTACTGAAACTAGTCAATCACAAAAGGACAAATACTGCATGAAACCTCCATTTTAAAAAGTCAAAAATGGCTTTCACACAAAAAGAAATATTCTTGAAGGTCACCTGGGGTGGGAGGGAAAAGGAGGTAAGCCATTAACTAGTGGGTAGACACATGCTAACTTGGGTGAAAGAAAGGCTATATATAATAAGAAGGATGCTAGCAAAAATATGATCAAAGCAAAAGAAGATACTAGGAGGAACACAAAAATTAATGGCAACAAAGGTAAATACTATTCCTCACACACACACACACACACACACACACACACACACAAAGATAGGAGGAGGTTAGTAATTGAGAGGGGTCTGTGCCAGTCTCACAATCCCTGCCATACCTGAACCCATCATTGCAGCCACTGTGTCAATCCACCTTGTTGGGGGTCTTCCCCTTTTTCACTGACCCTCCATTTTACCAAGCATGTTATCTACTCCAGGGAATGATACCTTCTTACTAAAATGACCGAAGTAGGTGAGAAAAAGTTTGACCATTCTTGTTTCCAAGAAGCATTCCAACTATACTTCTTCCAGGACAGACTTGTTAGTTCTCCTGGGAGTCTATGGTACTTTCAGTATTTTCACCTACACCATAATTGAAAAGCATCAACTCCTCTTCAATCTTCCTTGTTCACTATCCAGCTCTCACATGCACATGAGACGATTGAAGCTTGGGTTAGGCACACCTTAGTCTTCAAGGAGACATCTTTGCTCTTCAGCACTTGAAAGAAGTCTTTTGCAGCAGATTTGCCCAGTGGTGTTGATCATGGAACCAAGTAATACAAAATCTTTAACAAGTTCAATCTTTTCTCCATTTATTGTAATGCTGCTTATTTGTCCAGTTGTGAGATTTTTTTTTTCTTTATGTAGAGATGTAATCCATACTGCATACTGAAGTCTTCAAGTCATCCTCACCTTAACCAAGAAAAGTCATCTGCATATTGCAGGTTGTTAATGAGTCTTCTTCCAATCCTTATACTGTGTTCTTCATATAGTCCAGCTTCTCAGATTATTTGTTCAGCATAAAAATTAACTAAGTATGGTGAAAGGATACAACCCTGACACATTCCCTTCCTCATTTTAAACCATGCAGTGTTCCCTTGTTCTGTGTGAATGACAGCCTCCTGATCTATGTACAGGTTCCTCATGAGCACAATCAGGTGTTCTGAAATTGCTATTCTTCTCAATGTTATCCGTAATTTGTTATGATCCACACAAGTGAATGCCTTTGCATGGTCAATAAATCAAAAATAAACATCTTTCTGGTATTTGTTTGTTTGTTTGTTTTCAGCCAATATCCATCTGACATTAGCAATAATATCTCTTGTTCTACATCCCCTTCTGAATCTACTTTGAATTTCTGGAAGTTCTTTGCCAATATACTGGTGCAACTGTTTTTGAATTATCTTCATTAAGATTTTACCTGTATATGATATTGATGATATTGTTTGACAATTTTCACATTCTGTGTACTCAACTTTCTTTGGAATGAATAAGAATAGATACCTATAAATAAAAGCCCCTACAATCAATAAGAAATAGACCATCATACAGATAGAAAAACTGGAAATTGAAGTGTTTACAATCATGCAACTCACAGAAAATATATTGGTAGTTATTGTGGTGAGCTGAATAATGGTTTCCTTCAGTTGTCCATGTTTTAATCTCCTAAAACTGAGAATGTATTATCTAACATGGCAAAATAGACTTTACCTATATGCTTTATTAAGGATATTGAGAAGGAGAAATTGTCCTGGATAGACTGGGCAATCTACTTCCATAGAGATACAGCCTCAGAAACCCTCAGGGTTGCTATGAGTCAGAATCAACTCAATTGAAATGAGTTTGTTTTTTTGTTTAATAGGACCAATGGTCTTTATAAAAGGGAAACAGGATGGTTAGAGTCAGAGTAGGTAATATGATGACAGAAGAAGCAGTCGGAGTGATTCAATGTAGCTGTGAGCATGGTGGAAGAGAACCACTACTCAAGAAGTACAGGAAACCTCCAGAAGCTGGATAATGTAAGGAACCATATGCTCATAGAAAACCTCTAGAAGGAATAAAATCCTATCAGAACTTCAATTTTATCCCAATGAGGGTTACTTTAGACTTGTGATCACTAGAATTGTAAGATGTATTTATGCAAATATATGTATGCAGACACATAGGAAAAGTATTTAAAACATAGAGATAAAACTCAACATTGAAATTGAATGGGAACAAGTAGTTAGGAATTTCCACAATTTGTATTGCACATGTATGAACTACTTTATTTTTCAATGGAAATTGATTCATGTATAATTTATCTAATATAAGGAAGAATCTTTAGAAAGAAATTAGACATTAATTTGTGGCAAAGTGTTTGAAATATTTAACATTTACAACAGTTGTTGCAAAAAACACAGGCAGGAAAAAGACACTTCCACATAGCCACTCCTCGGAAGGAAGGTTGGGCAATCTACTTCCATAGTGATACTGCCTCAGAAACCCAAGGAGGGGTCGTTATGAGTCGGGTCCAACTTGATGGCACATAACATCAACAACAACAACATCTAACTAATGGGACTGCACATGTAATAGCCAGATGAATTGCACATGTAATAACCATTTGGACTAACTGCTCCATAAGTAGAACACTGTTATAAACTCTGTAATCAGATACCAGGTGTACCAAATTTTTCTTTCTATTGAAATCAACAGCTTTTAATGCCATCATAAAACATGTTTCTTTAAAAAAAATTATAATATGATATAAAGGCACAGAGAATCAAAGGCATTCCATTTATATTAGAACATCTTTACTGTTAAAGAAAATCCTACAGACTGGCAAGAAAAATAGTCATCTCAAATGATAAAACAAATTCTTTCTGGCAATATAATAAAATATGACATACTCATATGCTATAATTTTAGAATGAGTTATACTCATATACTAGAATCTTTGTACCAGAATAAAGGATTTTGCTAGAATTTCATCCATAATTCCTTCTAAAACAGAGAATAATATTTATTTGAACTATTACTTAATCCTTTGTGTTAATATCATACAGTGAAGTGATTTTATATCTAGGAGTTATCTTAGAAAACATTCAATTGAAAAGCAGTGGCAGTCATGGAAGAAGGCTAGAACTCATGTAATAGGAGGATTCAGAAAAGTCTGGGTTGGGGAGTTAGTTTGGTATATCTGAAAACAGGACAATATATTGGAAGGAATTCATCCAAAAGGAGTCAAGGCATGGTGTCTACACCCTAGGACAATGTATTTATATATTACTTGATTATAGCACCATGAGTATTCCTTACATTGCTTCCTTTCCTAATCACATGGACTTATATTTTATCCCAGGAGAAAAGTCTGAAATATGATGTGGAAAAAAAAAAATGGCCCTGAATCTCAAGGCAAACAAAATATGTGAAAACATGGCTGAGTGTGACTTTGACAAAATAGTCACTTCACACAAAGAAGACTGGCAGTTGATAAAGGAGAGGACCGTGTAGTTGGTAGTAGTAACAGAGAAAGGTCATAGCCTTTCTGTATGCAGGGAGTCCTGTATGCTGCAGTGAGATCCACACTGTGCCTGAATCTCACATGGCATCTTTTGGCATGACATATGAGTAAACTAACAGCCATGAACTGAGATGACTGGAAAGAATTGCATTGATGAGTACATGTGACACTCTCTAGTGTCCTGCTAAAAATATTTGACATAGTTTAAAGAGGCTGGAAAATTGATGATGAGATCAGAAACAGAGACAGTGGTTTTCTCTCATTAGTATGAGTGGGAACTGACCAAAACACACTTTTTCCCCTATTTTGTGCTGCATTCTAGTAAAAACTAGGTCACATAAGAATATCTGAGGTGAAATATAATCTTTATGCATAACTACATTACTGTTGTAATATGGGGTATAAAAGAAGAGAAAATTACAACCCAACTTTTATTGATTTATTTTAAAATAAAATAGGAAATGCTGCCCCCAAACTCAGGTTACTTCTTATCAGAACTCCTGCCCAACATGTACACAGACCCCCTCAGCAAATACAGAGGGCTTAATGGTTCCAGGAATATAAGGAAGTCTCCAGTCATTAAATGAGCACTAAGCTAAATAAGTACACACTTTGTTGTTGTTGTTAGATGTTATTGGGTCAGCTCCAACTCATAGAGACCCTATGTACAACAGTATGAAACAGTGTCTTGTCCTGTGTCATCCTCACAATCTGTGTGCTTGAGCCCATTGTGGCAGCCATGGTGTCCATCCATCTTGTTTAGGATCTTCTCCTTTTTCTGTGGATCCTAAACTTTACTAAGTATGATATACTTCTCCAGGGAATGGTCTCTTTTGACATTATGATGAAAGTATGTGAGACAAAGTCCCATTCTTGCTTCTAAGTATTTCAGCTGCATTTCTTTCAGGAAAGTTTTGTTCATTTTAACAGTATTTTCAGTATTTTTGGCCAACACCACAATTCAAAGGCATCAACTCTTCTTTGTTGTTGCTGTTGTTATATGCCATCAAGTCAGACCTGACACATAGCGAACCCTCCTTGGGTTTTCGAGGCAGTATCACTATGGAAGTAGATTGCCCAACCTTCCTTCCAAGGAGTGGCTGGTGGGTTTGAACCACCAGCCTTCTGGTTAGCAGTCAAGTGCCTTAAGCACTATGCTACTAGAGCCCCCTCAACTCTTCTTTACTCTTTCCTATTCATTGTCCAGCTGTCATATGCATATGAGGTGATTGAAAATACCATGCCTTGAGTTAGGCACACCTTAGTCTTCAAGGTGAAATCTTTGCTTCTTAACACTTTAAAGAGGTCTTTGCACCAGATTTGCCATTGCAGTAAGATGTCTGATTCCTTCACTACTTCTTCTATGAGTGCTGATTGTGGGTCTAAGTAAAATGAAATCCCTGAGTATTTCCATCTTTTTTTTTTTTTTCCATTTATTATAGTGTGGCTTATTTGTCCAATTGTGAAGATTTTATTTATTTATCTTTATGTTGATGTGTAATCCATACTGAAGACAGTAGAGTTTGTTCTTCGTTAATAAGTGCTTCAAGTCATCTTCACTTTCAACAAGCAAGGTTGTGTCATCTGCATATCACAGATTGTGCCTACATCTGTGGCAAGAGATGATGGAAAAGCTCAATATCTTCAGCCAAAACAAGGCCAGGAGCTGATTGTGGAACAGACCATCAACTGCTCATATGCAAGTTCAACTGAAGTTGAAGACAATTAAAACAGGTTTACAAAAGCTAAAATATGATCTAGAATATATCCCTCCTGAATTTAGAGACCATCTAAAGGATAGATTTGATGCATTGAACATCAATGACTGAAAACCAGAAGAATTGTGGGATGACATCAAGAACATCATCCATGAAGAAAGCGAGAGGTCATTAAAATGATGAGAAATTTTTAAAAAGACCAAAATGGATGTCAGAAGAGACTCTGAATCTTGCTCTTGAATGGAGAGTAGCCAAAGCAAATGGAAGAAATGAGAAGATAAAAGAGCTGAACAGAAGATTTCAAACAGCAGCTCAAGCAGACAAAGCTATTTACTATAATGAAATGTGCAAAGACCTAGAGTTAGGAAACCAAAAGGTAGGAACATGTGTGGTATTTCTAAAGCTGAAAGAACTGAGGAAAAAATTTAAGCCTTGAGTTGCAATATTGAAAGATTCTTTAGGCAAAATATTAAATAATGCAGAAAGCATCAAAAGAAGATAGAAAGAATACACAGAGTCACTGTACCAAAAAAAACTGGTCAATGTTCATCCATTTCAGGAGGTGGCATATGATCAAGAACCAATGGTATTGAAGGAAGAAGTCAAAGCTGCACTGAAGGAATTTCTGAAGAACAAGGCTCCAGGATTTGACGGAATACCCACTGAGATGTTTCAACAAATGGATGCCCCACTGGAGCAAGAGATTTGTAAGACCACTACCTGGCCAACTGACTGGAAGAGATCCATATCTGTACCCATTCCAAAGAAAGGTTATCCCACAGAATGTGGAAATCATCTAATAATATTATTAATACTGCAAGCAAGTAAAATCTTATTGAAGATAATTCAAAAACATTGCAGCAGTATATTGACAGAGAACTTCCAGAGGTGCAAGCTGGATTCAGAAGAGTACATGAAACAAGGGATATCATTGCTGATGTCAGGCAGAAAGCAATGAATATCCGAAAGATGTTTATTTGTGTTTTATCAACTATACAAAAGCATTTGATTATTTGGATCATAGCAAATTGTGGATAACATTGAGAAGAATGGGAATTTGAGCACCCTTAATTGTACTCATGAGGAATCTGTACATAGACCAAAAGGCTATCACTTGAACAGTACAAGGGAACACTGCATGGTTTAAAATCAAAAAGGAGTGTATCAGGGTTGTGTCCTTCCATCACACTTATTCAACCTATTTTCTGAGGAAATAATCTGTGAAGCTGGACTATATGAAGAAGAGCATGTCATCAGGATTTGAGGAAGAATCATTAACAATCTATGACACAACTTTGCTTACTGAAAATGAGGATGACTTGAAGCACTTACTGATGAAGATTGAAGAATATAGTTTGCAGTATGGATTACATCTCAATATAAAGAAAACAAAACATTTCCACAATTGGACCTATAAGCAGCATCAAAATAAATGGAGAAAAGATTGAAGTTGTCAAAGACTTCACATTGCTTAGTTCTACAGTTGATGCCAATGGACGTAGTAGTCAGGACATGAGACGACATATAGCACTGGGCAAGTCAGCTGCCAAGGACCTCTTTCAAGTGCTGAGGAGTAAAGATATCTCCTTGAGGACTAAGGTGCATCTGACACAAGCCATGATATTTTCAATTGCCTCATATGCTTTGGAGAGCTGGACAATTAATAAAGAAGACCAAAGAAGAATTGAAGCTTTGGAGATACGGTGCTGGCAAAGAATGCTGGAAGTACCATGGACTACTAAAAGAACTAACAAATCTGTCCTGTAGGAAGTGCAGCTGGAATGCTCCTTAGAAACGAGAATGGCCAGACTTCCTCTCATCTACTATGGTCATGTTGTCAGAAGGGACCATTCATTGGAGAAGGATGTCATGCTTAGTAAGGTGGAGGGTCAATGAAAGAGGGGAAGGCTCTCAATGAGGTGATTAACACAGTGGCTGCAGCAATGGGCTCAAGTATAATAGGGATCATGGTGCTGGAGCAGGACTGGGTGATGTTTCATTCTGCTGTGCATAGGGCCATTATGGGTGGGAGATGACCTGATGGCACCTAACAACAGCAACAACACAATCTCTATAAAAATTAGCCTTATCTTCATTTTACAGAAAAAGAAATTTGGATCACATATATTACATATCTACTCAAAGTGGAGTATTTAGTAAAAGGCAAAAAGGTAGGATTTGAAATTCACAATTTTTACTTTCAACCTCTTCCTACTGTAGAACTGTGCCCACATATTTTACATCTTATGTTCATCAATATAGAAGAATAGAGTATGAGTTAAGGACACAAAGAAGACCCAGGTTTGAGACCAATAACGGAAAGGATTTTCTTTGATACAATTAACTTTCATAGTTATACATCAGGAATTAAGGTAATCCCCTCTCCTAGTGTTCAAAAGTCAAGTTTCTGCCTATAAAGATATTCAAGTTACTGTCTATGAAGTAAACGTAAAGTGGGTCTCATACCTTCTCCCAGCTCTAAAAACCTGATGCCATCGAGTCAATTCCAATTCATGGAAATCAGCTGTAAGACAGAGTAGAGCTGCCTCACAGGGCTTCCAACGTTGTAATCTTTATAGAAACAGACTGACACATCTTTCTCCTGAGGAGTGCTTGGGAGTTCCCACTGCCAGCCTTTTGGTTAACAGCAGAGCACTTAACCACTTCTCCACCATGTCTTTTTTCCCCACTGTTAGCCCTGTTAAAGTCAGAATCAATATAAAAGTAGTCAATCATTATTATCCATTAAAATTACTGTTGTAGATTTTTATATTCTCTGGAAGTTTATAGACATATTGTAATGGGAACACACACACACACACACAAAAAAAATTCTGCAGAACAACAGCAACATGCAAAGGAGTTGAGATAATTTCACTAGCTTTCTGTGCCTTTGCCTTTCAATATAATTTGTTCTCTGAATGTGCAACACTCCCCAGCAATAAAACACTTGTCGCACCCATATACACACAAACATAAACACACTCATACATAAACAAAGAAGAACAAATACTTCCCTGGCCCTTTTCCTTCGGCATTGCTCTATTGCTGGTTTCATTATTATTGTTGTTAAGGTTTGTTTTGATTTCCTTGTTTGTTTATTCTCCAAATTATGTTTGATCTGTTATTTCTGTAATTTCTCATTTCCAGTAAATACATAGAATCATGATGTGACAGGTAAGGTAGATAAAAATAATTCAGTTGTATTTTATAAAAGAAAATTGCGCTTCTCTCAATGGTAAGAGGTGTCTGGAGAAGTTCATATAAGAATCAAGAACTTTGTAAAATGATTTACTTGACTTCTTAACAGGTTTCCAAATAAATTACTACACAGGGAACCCTAAGAGAAATTAGATAGCTATGACCTAAGCAACAGTTGAGTTGAATGAAAAAATAAAGAAGCAATAAGTTCAAGAGAAAAAGTCTCCTGAGGCAAGAGAAGGGTGTCCAGAGTTCCAATAAGTTCATATCTGGAGTGCCATTAATTTATCCCAAAAGAAAAATGGAAGAAATAATCAAAGAAATTTAATAATATTAGCCAATGTCATAAACTACTTTTCAAAATGTAGAAGATATTATACACTTAAGAAGTTAGTTTATAAAAATAGAATTCATTTAAGTTATCCTTTGTATTATAGATATTATGTGATAAGGTAATATAGTTCAGATAATCAGTAAAGTTTGAGGACAGAGACTGTTTAGCAAAATGCTATCCCATAGTCTTTTCAACATTGCCTTAAACATGCTGTTGTGTTGTTGTTGTTGTGTGCCATTGAGTCAGCTCCAACACATAGAGACCCCTCCTTGGGTTGCTGAGGCAGTACCCCTATGGAAGTAGATTGCCAAACCTTCCTTCCGAGGAATGGCTGGTGGGTTTGAACCACCAGCCTTCTGTTAGCAGTCAAATGCCTTAGGCACTATGCTACCAGAGCTCCTATGTTGGGGTCTTAAAAACTTGTGAGTACAGCTACTGCTCTCTCCTCATCTGGAGCAAAAGAGAGTGAAAAAAATCAAAGACACAAGGAAAAAAATAATACAAAGGACTAATAGACTACGTGAACTCCAGAATTATATGGTGCCTCTGGTAGTATAGTTCCAAAGGCATTTGACAGCTATCCAGAAGGTTGGTGGCTCTATCCCACCAGCCATTAGAAAGTTGGGCAATCTTATTTCCTTAGTGATACTGCCTTGGAAACCCAAGGAGGGGTCACTATGAGTTGGGTCTGACTCCAAGACACATAACAACAACAACATGGCTACCACTGGCAATTGCTCTGAAATGGATCACAACAGAAGGTCCCATATATATTGTGTGTGTGTGTTGGGGGGGGATGTAGAACAAAACTAAAAATCATTTTAAAAAAACACTAGGCTTACTGAGAAAGACTACTGGAACCCCTGAGAGTATGGTCTTTAGACATATTTCATGCTAGGAACTGAACGTGATCCCCATGACTCAACTTTCAGCCAAACAATAGACAGGCCTATAAAGTGACCAGTAATACCAGCAGGATATGCACTCGTTGTTGTTGTTGTTAGGTGCTGTTGAGTCATCTCTGACTCATAGTGACCCTATGCAAAGCAGAATGAAACACTGCCTGGTCCTGTGCCAGCTTCACAATCCTTGCTATACCTGAGCCCATCATTGTAGCCACTGTGTCAATCCATCTCATTAGGCCTTTTCCTTTTTTGTTCACCATCCACTTTACCAAGCATGATATCCTTCCCCAGGAAATTGTTCCTTATGGCAACATGACCAAAGTCATGCACTCATTAGTAATATACTCATTAGAATAATCAATTATATGAGATAAAGAGGACACCATTAACCCAGGGATAGAGCTAGGAAGTTGGGAGAGGATGGGAAGGAAAGACAAAGGGAAAGGGTAGGTGCAGGGAGGAAATGGGAAGAATTCTGTTACAGAGTGGACATTGCAGTAAATGCCACAAAACAGAATGGGTATAATTGTTGAATGGAAAACCAATTTGTTTTTTAAACTTTCAGCCACATCACAGTTTGAAAAAAAGGAAAAGAAAAGAAAAGAAGACTAAACATAAGGTGACAGTGTTACAGAACAAACAGCTTCCAAGGTATAAAGGCAAAAGAACAAAGTAAAATAAAAAAAAAACTACAAAATAATCACCCTTGAGGATACTGAGATTAAATTGGTCAATTAATATAGAAGAGGTCAAAATATGAAGAGGGTAGGTTTTAAAAGAAAAGAAAGTGAAGATGCAAATAACACTTTAATAAAAAAGGGTGACATAACAATGGAACCAACTGAAATAAAAAAATATATATATATAAAACACAGCCCAGAACAAGCCAAAGTGGTGACTTCTGATAGAGACATTCAACACTGATAAAGAGAAAATAATAATAATAATAAACATTCATGGAATCAACAGAGCAATAACGACTTAGGGTAGACAGATGAGAGGAATTCAAGATGAAAGATAGACATGAGGAAGCTGGGAGAGGAATGTGCAAAAAAGTGAGTCAGCGTTAAGGTAAGACAGGTGGCCATGGAAAGAAGAGGGAGCAAAAAAGGGAATCAAATAACTCACCACCAGTAGAAGCTTTGTTTGGGCTGGTGAAAGGCTTGTGTTGGGGAAAATGAAGAAACGGGGCTCAGGACCATCTCCTGCTTGATTGAATTTGGGCAAGAGCTGAATAAATGGCTGCATGCACCCAGAAGGAAAACACAGCCATGCCAGAGAATTGAGATAAGAGAGATGCAGTCTCTAATCTAACAAACACACAACTTTCTCAAACATATGGATAAATATCCTTTCAGCAGCCACAGACTCAGGGAATAGAAAAATCCATTATCACCAACTCCAAAGCCTAGACACCTCCACCTCTAATAATAACAGACTAAGTCAGTGGCTGAAACTTGTCTGCTAGGTGTCCAAGGGATGGAGAGAACTTTTTCTCACTAAACACAAGAGGAATGACTCTTCAGTATCCTCTCTCAAGGGGTTCATTTGTTCCAGGCACTTCCTACCTCTGTGCACAGAAAGACCTGTGTTGGGGCAGTTAGAGAAGATAGTAACAAGGAAGCATTGCACTAGAGTCTGGGCAGGAGCTTGTTAAAGGCTGCAAGTGCCCAGAGGGGTGCCAGGTCCATACCAGTGAATCACATTTGGTAAGCTCCGAAAAGTACAGCTTCCCTACAAATAGGGGAAAAATCTATCCTCACCATCACCAAGCCAGTGACCAAGGAAGTCCTGTAGCCACCCACAGCAACTCATTCAAAACAGACCCAGATGCTAAGGCTCCTTCCTCTACATATCTCATTGGCTGATCTTCTCACACTCAGTACAAGAGGCTGATACCTGCAGCATTTTCTATTGGAGGAGCCAAATCAAGCTAGGCTCCTTTCACCTCTGTGAGCACATACTGGTGGACCAGTGGATTTTGCTACAACACCTACTCCCAGAGCTGCACAGTGACCAAAATTACAATAGTCTGTCCTTCTCAGTTTCCTTATTTCTCCCCTATTTTACTCATTCTCTCTTTCCCAATGTTTCTACCTTTTTACCAGTTTATTTCTCCCTCTTCCTTTTCATTTTCTTAGACTTCTTCCAATCTCTCAGCTCAACCAGTCACCCTTTTCTATTTTATTCTAGATATTTTATCTTTTCTTTTCATATTTTTTTTCCTTTTCCTTCTCTTCTTCTTCTCTCTTTTTTTTTTTTCTTCTTGGCCCATCCAACAGGAAGAGTATATTAATTCCCCAGTAGTCACATACCTACTACACTGACCAACTAACTCAAAGGACAAGTACCATTATTAGTGCCTACACCACAGGCTCTATGGCAGATGCTGGACAATACCTGTTCATGCCAACTGCAGCTTCTCTTAACCAGAGCAACCAAGACCCACATTCCTACCAGTTATTCCTCCAGTACAGAGATAGCTGGGAGTGCCCCAGTGCTGCCCAGTTAAAAATCAAAGAAGCATATCTGCCTTACTCATCCAGATATATGAAACAAAGCAAAACAAAAAAACCATGGTGAAACAAACCAATGCAGAATCAACAAAATAAAACAACAATTTCAAAATGTCTTAGAGATATCAGACAATTTCAATTCAAACAAAGAAACAGGACAAGAAAGCAGAAGTAAGTGATCAAAATAAAGAATTAGAATATCTCCCTGAAGAAGAACAGGTAATAGAGCTACATGACAAGGAATTCCAAACATACATAAATATATGACCCGCTAAGAGCCCAAGGAAACCCTAAAAAGGAAGTAAGGAAAAGATAGAAAGTACCCTTGAAGTATTCAGGAAAATCATATAAGAACAAAATGACAAAGCAGACAACTAGAAATCATAGAAAAACAGCAATTACATATCCAGAAGATGAGCACTAAAATTAAGGAGATAACACATTAGAAGAACAAAAGAGTAGAGTGGAAATGGCTAAAGAATGTGTATCCCAGCTAGAAGACAAATCTCTTTACCCCAGTTTGTATGTGGAAACATCAGAAAAGAGAATGAAGATAAATGTAAAAGAAAACTAAGAGTTATATAGGATAATATCAAAAGCAAAAACATGTGCCTGATTAGAATTCTAGAACAAGAGTAGGGAAAATAAATAAATAAATAAACAAATAAGCAGAGAACATTATTGATGACTTGCTACTAGAAAATAACCCCATTATCATGAAAGATGAAAAGATATCCATCCAACAAGCTCAATGAACCACATACAGAATTGAACCCAAGAGAAAGCCACCAAGATATATCATGATCAAACTTTTGAAAATCAAAGACAAAGAAATAATCTGGAGAGCATCCCAGGCAAAATGAAATGTTACATGCAAAGAGTAACCTATAAGACTAAGCTAAGATTTCTCAGAAGAATGCTTTCAGATATGAAGGCAATGGGATGACATATACAAAATCTTTAAGGAAAAAAAAAATGCCAACCAAGAATTATACATCCAACAAAACTGTCCCTCAAATATTATGGCAAAATTAGGACCTCCCCACACAAAGAGAAATTAAGGACATTTGTAAAAATTAGATCAACCCTACAAGAAATGCTGAAGGGACGATGAAAGGAAGACAGCAATTTAAGATTAAAGCATGTGACAACAGTACTATGACACCAACCCAGGAAAGAAAATTCTCAAATCTAAAATAAGCTAAAAAACATAAAATGGAGAACCAGAGAAATAAATCTGCAAGGGATACCAACAACATAGCAAATAGAGGGAATAAATGGTATAATTACAAGACTTCCATATGGAGAGCAAGTCAGGACAATATCAATATAGAACAGACTGTTCCAAACTTAGGAAGATAAGAATTTACCACAGGATAATCATAAAAGAAATTAATGAAGCCTAAAGCAAAAATAAGAAAAAAGAAAATCACAAAAATTTAGTAAAGACAAAATTGGCATTAATGAAGAAAAGATAAAGACAACTTGATAACAAAATAAATGCAGCATAAAATATCAGGGGGAAAAAACTATCAGCACCACAAAAAAAAAAAAAAAAAAGAATGACAGTAGTAAATTCATATATATTATTAATTATACCAAATCTGAATAGATTAAATGCATCAGTGAAGAGAGTGGCAGATTGGATAAGAAGCCAAAAGCAATCAAAATGCTGCCTACAAGACACTTACCTTAGAGAAAAAGATAAAAATAAATTAAAAATCAAGAGATGGAAAAAATATATATCAAGCTAATGGCAACCAAAATGAGCAAGAGTAGCAATATTAATTCATGATAAAATAGACTTCAAGATAAAATCCAGCATTAGGAACAAGGGAATATATTATATGATGATGAAAGGGTCAATAGACTAAGAGGACACAACCATAGTAAGTATCTATGCACCCAATGAAAAAGCTCAAAAATACATAAAGCAAACATTTTTTCAATTGAAAGGACAAACAGACAATACTACAGCATTAGTAGGAAAATTTAAGGCCTCATTTTCATTGAAGGACAGAACAAGTAGAAAACAACTCAACAAAGATACAAAAGACCTCTACAACACAATCAACATGACCTCATAGACATATATAGAGCAGTCCATCTAACAAAAACACTATCCACATTCTTTCCCAGTGCATAAGGATCAATCTCCAGATTAGACCATATGTTAAGCCACAAATCAAATCGCAATATATTAAAAAATAATAATAATACCTGAGATATTAAAAAGCATGTACTCTCATCAAAACACTATAAAATTATATAGTTTTGTGATTAAAGAACATAAGAGACTCAGCAAAAAAATTATTAGAAGTAATGCAAAGATTCAGCAAGGAAGCAGGGTAAAAGACCAACATAAAAAAAATCAGTTGGATTCCTCAATGTCAATAAAGAGATATTTGAAAAGGAAATAAGAAAAATAATACCAATTATAACAACTATGAAAAAGATACATGTGAATGTGTATGAGTTAGAGCAGACTCAAAGGCACATAAAAACAACAACAAAAAAAATAAAGTATTTATGAATAAATCTTACCATGAACACAAGACACGCAAATAAAAACACTGCTACAGGAAGCTGTAAGAAACCTACATAAATGGAAGGATATGCCATGCTCATAGACAGGAAGACTGTGAAAATGTCAGTACTACCCAAAAGAAATCTATACATTCAGTGTAATCCCAATCCAAATTCCATTGACATTCTTTAAGGACATGGAAAGACCAATCACTTACTATATATGGAAAGGAAAGAGAACTTTGAAAAGCAAAGCACCGATGAGGAAGAAGAAGAAGTAGGAGGTCTCACATTCCCAGATCTCAAACCTACTTTACAGTCATAGTTGTCAAAACAGCCTGATATTGGCATTGGTAGACACATACACCAGTGGAACAGAACTGGGAGGTCAGATGTAGATCCATCCACCTATGAACAACTGATCTTTAATGAAAAGCCAAAACCTATTCAATGGGGAAGACATAGTGTCTTTGACAAATGGTGCTGGCAAAACTGGATATCTATTTGTAGAAAAATGAAAAAAAAAAAAAAAAAAAAGATTTATACATCACAGCTTACCAAAACCAACAAAGAAAAAAATCAAGTTGACTCAAAGACCTAAATATAAAACCAACACTATAAAGTTAATCAAAGAAAAAAGAGAGGCAAATTTGGGGGCCTGGAAGTATGGCATAGACTATGAAGGATAACCCAAAATGCACAAACAACAGAAAAGAAACTGGATGACTAGGACCTTCTAAAAGTCAAATTCTTATGTGCATCAAAAGACTCCAAAAGAGTAAAAACAAAACTTATGGATTTGGGGATGGGAGGAATTGGTGAAGATGTATCTGAAAAGGGACTTATCTCTAAAATTTATAGAAAGCTCCAACACCTCAATGGCAAAAAGACAAACAATTCAATTCAAACATGAGAAAAGGATATGAAAACACACCTCACCAAAGATATTCAGGCATTCAACACACACATGAGTATATGCTTGATGCTTGTGATCATTGGCCATTGTTGTTGGTGCTGTTAGGTGTTGTCAAGTCGGCTCCAACTCGTAGTGAAGTGACCCTATGAACAACAGAATGAAACACAGGCCAATCCCGTGCCAGCCTTAAAATTCTTGCTATACCTAAGCCCATTGTTGCAGCCATTGTGTCAGTTCATCTCACTGAGGGGCTTCCTGTTCTTCACTGACCCTCCACTTGACCAAGCATAATATCCTTCTCCAGGACATGGTTCCTTCTGACAACATGACCAAAGTAGATGGCCATTCTCACTTCCAAGGTGCATTCTAGTGCACTTCATCCAGGACAGTTTTGTTCATGCTTCTGGCAGTCCATGGTACTTTCAGGATTCTTCACCCACACCACAACTCAAAACCACCAAGTCTTCTCTGGTCTTCTTTGTTCATTATCCAGCTTTCAGATGGATATGAGGTGATTGCAAACACCATGACTTGGATTAGGCTCACCTTAGTCTTAAAAGAGGAGCTCTGGTGGCATAGTGCCTAAGGCATTTGACTGCTAAATGGAAGATTGTTTGTTCAAACCCACCAGCCACACCTGGAGGGAAGATTGGACAAACCACTTCCATAGTGATACCACCTTGGAAACCCAAGGAGGGGTCACTATGAGTCAGATATGACTCCATGACAGTGGATTTTTTTAATTTTTTTTTTTTTTTTTGAGTCTTAAAAGAGACATCTTTGCTCTTCAGCACATTAAAGAGGTCTTTTGCAGCAGATTTACCCAGGGCAATATCTCCTCTGATTTTTAGACTGCTGCTTCCATTGGTGTTGATTGTGGAAACAAATAATATGAAATCTTTGACAACTTCATTCTTTTCTCCATGTATCATGATGCTGCTTGTTGGTCCAGTTATTAAGATTTTCATTTTCTTTATGCTGAAATGTAATCCATACTGCAGGGTGTAGTCTTTAATCTTCATCAATAAGTGCTTAAAGTCATTTTAACTTTCAGCAAGCAAGGTTGTGACATTTGCATATCGCAGGTTGTAATGACCCTTTCTTCAATCCTGATACCGTGTTCTTCTTTATATAGTTCTGCTTCTCAAATTATTTGCTCAGCATACAGACTGAATAAGTATGGTGTAAGGATAAAACCTTGACTCACTCACTTCCTGATTTTAAACTATGCAGTATCCCCTTGTTCTGTTCAAATGACAGCCTCCTGCTCTATGTACAGTTTGCTCATGAGCACAAAGAAGTGCGCTGGAATTCCCATTCTTTCAATGTTACCCATAATTTGTTATGATCCACACTGCCAAATGCCTTTGCATAGTAAATAAAACACAAGTAAACATCTTTCCAGTTTTCTTAGCTGTCAGCCAAGATCCATCTGACATGGGGAATAATATCCCTTGTTCCATGTCTTCTTCTGCATCCAGCTTGCATTTCTAGAAGTTCTCTGTCAATATACTGCTGCAACAATTTTTTGAATTATCTTCAGTAAGATTTTATTTGTGTGTTATAATAATGATATTGTTAGATGATTTCCACATTCTGTGGGATCACCTTTCTTTGGAATGGGTACAAATTTGAATGTCTTCCAGTCAGTTGGCCAGGTAGATGTCTTTCAAATTTCTTAGCATAAATGAGTAAGTACTTCCAGCACAGTATCCATTTGTTGAAACATCTCAATGAGTATCCCATCAATTCCTAGAGCCTTGTTTTTCACCAATTCCTTCAGTGAAGCTTCACCTTCTTCCTTCAATACCATTGGTTCTTCTTCATATGCCACTCCTGAAATGGATGATCGTCTACCAATTCTTCTTGGTACAGTGACTCTGTGTATTCCTTCCATCTTCTTTTGATATTTCCTGCATCATTTAATATTTTGCCCATAGAATCTTTCAATATTGCAACTCAAGGCTTGAATTTTTTCTTCAGTCTTTTATCTTGAGAAATACCAAGGATGTTCTTCCCTTTTGGTTTTCTTATTCCAGGTCTTTGCACATTTCATTATAATAATTTACTTTGTCTTCTCAAGCTACACTTTGAAATCTTCTTTTCAGGTATTTTCTCTTATTTCTTCAATTTGATTTAGTTACACTCTACTCAAGATTAAGTTTCAGAGTCTCTTCTGACATCCATTTTGTTCTTTCTTTCCTTTCCTGTCTTTTTAATGACCTTTTGCTGTCTTCATGTATGATGTCCTTGATGTCATCTCACAATTTACCTGGTTTTGGTCACTGGTGTTCAGTGTGTCAGGTCTATTCTTTAGATATCCTCTAAATTCAGGTGGGCTATAATCAAGACCATATTTTTTCTCTCGTGAACTTGTCTTTAGCTTCAAATTGAACTTTCATATGATCATTTGATGGTCTGCTCCATAGTAAACCCCTGGCTTTGTTTTGGCTCAAGATATCCATCTTCTCCATCTCCTCTTTCCACAGATGTAGTCTATCTGAGTGTCATGTATTCCATTTTGTGAAGTCAACGTATATAGCCAGCATTTGTGTTGTTGAAAAATGTATTTACAATGAATAAGTTGTTGGTCTTGCATGATTTTTTCATGCAATCTCTAGCATCATTTCTATCACCAAGGCCATATTTTCCAACTACTGGTGATTCTTCCTTTCTCCATCTTGTGTATTCCAATCACCTATAATAATCAAAACATCTTGATTGCATATATGGTCAATTTCAGACTTCAGAAGTTGGTAAAAATCTTCAATTAGCCCTTAGATGAAAATCAAAACAAAAATGAGATATCATCTTAGCCAAGAATTAACAGCAAAGTTCAACAAGACAGAAAACAACAAATACTGGCAAGGGTCTGAAGAGATTGGAAATCTCATACATTTCTGGTGGGACTAAAAAATTGTATAGCCACTATGGAAAGTGGTATGGCACTTCCTTACAAAAGCTGGAAATGGAAATACCATGTTCTCCAGCAATCTCATTCCTGGAAATATATTCTAAAGAGGTGAGGTCCAGCACATAAATAGATATATGCATACCCATGTTGATTGCAGCAATATTTACAACAGCAAAGAGATGGGAACAACCTAAGTGCCTATCAAATGATGAATGGATAACCAAACTATGTACATATACAAAATGGAATATTAAAAAAAATTAAAGAATAATGAGATATCAGCAAGTCACCTCATAATGTTTGTGAACTTGGAGAACATTATGCTGAGTGATATAAGTCAATCACAGAAGGACAAATATTGCATGAAACCATTAATGTAAAAAGTCAAGGAAAGGTTTAAACTAAGAAGGAAATTTTCTTTATTGGTTACCAGGAATGAGATGGGAGGAAAAGGGAGGGGAAACAGATGGATAATTAAGAGTTAGGTTAGATAGTGGTGAAGGGAAAAGCAATATAACAAAGGTGTGTGACTAACACAATATTACTAAGGATAAGGAAGACACTTTGATGTGCACAAGATGTACAGAGAATAAAGGCAAATATTATTTCAGTGACAATACTGCATTATCAGCAATGGGAAACACTAATGTAGGTGGATGCACAAGTAGACAGGTATGGATAGTTAAATGGGAATATATCCATGTTTGGTGAATGATATTTCTACATATATATTAGTATATGCTATAAAAATATCCATATGAAGTTTAAACATAACAGAAGACAAAGTTAGGATAACTTCTTAACCACAAATAAGCAACTTGAGAGAGTGAGTTGCTGGGCTTGTGAACTGGAGACCATGGTCACAGGGGACATTAAGCTGAATAGGCACAAAATGGTATACAAAAATATTGTTTGACATATTACTTTGGTGATTAGTGACTGGGGTCTTAAAGGTTTATGAGTGGCTATCTAAGTAGCAACTATTGGCCTCTCCTCATCCAGAGCAAAGACAAGTGAAGAAAATCAAAGATACATGGAAATAGTCCACAGGACTAAATGGACCAACAGAGCCTAAACTAATATGACTCTGAGACCAGAAGAACTAGATTGTTCCTGGCTGATAATGCTAATCACTCAGAAACAGATCAAAATTGGAGATCATGGACAGAGCGAGAGAAAAATGTAGAACCAAAATCAAAATTATATAAAGAACAGGCTTACTGGTCTGATAGAGACTGGTAAAACTCCCCAGACTATAACCCAGAGCCAATCCTTTGTCCCTGGAATCAAACTCATTCCTGTGGCTTAATAAACAGGCCAAAACCTAAACATCTATACTAGAGACATGCACTCCTTAGAGCAATTGACCATGGGAAATCAGAAAGGCAATATTTACACATGGAGAAAGGTAATACATGGAATGTATTGACAAGGACACAGGGAAAGGGTAACCACAGGGAGGAAGTAGGAGGTGAGATATCACACTGAGAGGAATGTAACTAGTATCATAAAACAAAATGTGTATGAACTGTTGAATGTAAAATTAATCTACTTTGTAATATTTCACCCAAGTCTCAATAAAAAGTTGTTTTTCATTTATTTTATGACATAGACTATCAAACATAACCCAAAATGCACAAACAGCAGATGATAAACTAGATGAGTAGGAACTTCTAAAAATTAAATTCTTATGTGCATAAAAACTTTCTCCAAAAGAGTAAAAAAAAAAAAAAAACCTACAGATTGGGAAAAATATTTGGCAAGGGGATACCTGAAAGAGACTTATCTCTAAAATGTATAGAAAACCCCAATACCTCAGCAACAAAAAAAACAAACCATCTAATTAAAAAATGGGCAGAAGACATGAACAGACACTTCACCAAAGAAGATATTCAGGTGGCCAACAAAAACATGAAGAAGTGTTTACGATCATTAGCCATTAGAGAGCTGCAAATAAAAACATCAAAATACCTTCTCACTCCAGTACTAATAGTAAAGTCCAACAAGACAGAAAATAACAAATACTGGTGAGAATGTGGAGAGATTGAAAGAAACTCTTATACACTGCTGATGAGACTGTAAAATGATACAACCACTATGAGAATCAGTCCAGAGACTGTTTGAAAAGTTGAAAATAGATATATTTGATTCAGCAATCCCATTACTAAGTAAATCCTAAAGAAGTGAGGGCCAGGACAATTAGATATATGCACACCAAGTTCATTGTGAAACTATTAACAAAAACAAAGAGATGGAAACAATCTAACCACCGATCAACAGATAAATGGAAAGCTAAACTATGCAATACTATGGAACTCTAAAGAATAATGTAGAATCTCGACTTCTGGTAAGATGGAGGAATAAGCAGACAAGGGACACAGACCGTCATCAACAAAGAAAAGAAAAAACAATTGTCTGAGATACAGATGATAATCCTGGAACCCTGAGTTTTGAAAGGAACTATACGAAAGTGGATTAGGCACAAACTAGTTGAAAAACCTGAACAAAAACAGTGAGTACAGAGACAGTCGAAGCCGTGGATTGTCAGCTACCCTGAGACTAACAGCCTGAATATTTCCAAGTGGTGTTGGGACCTGAGAATTGACCTAAAGATCAGTCCTGGTTACCAAGGGCTTCAGGGACAACTTCTCTGGTGGCCTATGACTAGGAAGGGAAACAGCAAGGATGGAGACAACCTGAGCTGTGGATTTTCTGCTGTCTGGAGGGAGAAGCCATTTTGATTGTTTACATGTGGCAGCCATTTTGGATATTTAAAGTGACTGAGGGTGCAGCCATTTTGATTGTTTACAAGTGGGGGCCATTTTGGATATTTAAAGTGACTGAGGGTGCAAATATTTTGAATGTTTACAAGTGGTGGCCATTTTAGATATTTAAAGTGACTGAGAGTGCAGCCATTTTGAATGTTTACAAGTGGCAACTATTTTGGATTTTAAAGTGATAGCATTCTCATTTGGATTCCAGGGATCTAAGAACAGGCTGTGTTTGCCAGGATCAGCAAGGACATATGAGAGACTGACAACAGGAAAGAGACAGGTGGTGAGTGTGTAAGTGCTGTCAACTAGTGAATAGAGGAGCACATCACAGTACCCTGCTGTATAGATAACATACAAACAAAACAAAGAAAACAAAAATTGTGGGCAAGTCACTCCAACATATAATCACCAATTAAATATAAATACAAAAATGTCACATTGCCTCTGAAACAACAGAGCATCAAAGTCCACACAAAGAAGCAAGATAAAACAGGAGAAACAAGAGACTAGGATACAGACCCAAAACACATCCCTGAGGAAGATGCAACATTGGAACTCCCTGATAAGGAATTCAAATGAATTATATTTAGGTATCTTCAAAGGATTGAGAGACAGACCAAAGAAAACACAGAAAAAACCTTAGAAGAATTTTGGAAGATTTTCTTCAAAATGACAAAATAAATGAAAAATTAGAAATTATTCTAAATCTGCAGATAGAAATCCAGAAGATTAATACTAAATGGTCAGAAATAGATAACACATTG
>NW_006921750.1:6951027-6956785 GCF_000298275.1 Orycteropus afer afer
AAGCGACCCCTCCTTGGGTTTTTGAGGCAGTATCACTAAGGAAGTAGGATTGCCCAACCTTCCTTCCGAGGAGTGGCTGATGGGTTTGAACCGCCAGCCATCTGGTGAGCAGTCAAGTGCCTTAGCCACTATGCTACCAGAGCTCCCCCAAACAGGATAGACCCCCAAAAGAAAAACACCAAGACATATTATCATCAAATTCACCAAAACCAAAGACAAAGAAAGAATCATGAGAGCAACATGGGAAAAACAAAAAGTTACCTACAAAGGGCAACCAATAAGACTAAGCTCAAATTTCTCAACAGAAACCATGCAGGTGAGAACACAGTGGGATGGTATATCATCCCATACTGAAAGAGAAAAATTTCCAGCCAAGAATTATGTACCCCACAAAATTGTCCATCAAATAATGATGGTGAAATTAGAAAATTTCCAGATAAGCAGAAATTAAGGGAATTTTTTAAAACCAGATCAATCTTATAAGAGATGCTAAAGGGAGCCCTTTGGACAGAGAAGCAACAACAGCCAACAACAACTGACCATTAACACACATGATGATATAACCCAGAAACCAACCCAGCTATGGAAGTATCCAAAGTAAATTAGTCTACAAGGTTGTAAACAGGTAACCAGAGACACCAACCAACAAATGAGGATCACTACAAACCAAAAAAGAGGGAAATAAAATCTATGTCATTATAGAACTTCTAGATGGTAGGGAATACAAGATAGAACGGACTGTTCTAAACTTGGGAAGAAAACTATAAATCACAGGGTAACCTCAAAGAAAAATGATAAACCTTTACAACACAATAAAAAAGAGGACCAGCATAAATATTCAGCAAATACTAAAACAATAGCAATGAAGGATGTGGTAATATGATTCATAAACCAAACAAGCTCAGCATAGAAAATTATATGGAACAAAGAAATCGACACAATGAAAAAACACCTGACAAAAATGACAGCAACAAATTCATATATGCTGATAATCACATATCTAGCAAGGGGCTTATCTCTAAGATTGATGGAAAACTCCAACACCTCAACATCAGAGGAATTAACAATCCAATTGAGAAATGGTCAGAAGACATGAATAGACACTTCACCAAGGAGGATATTCAGGTGGTCAGCTAATACACAAAAAGATGCTTACAATCATTGGCCATCAGAAGGATGTAAATCAAAACAGCAATGAGATATACTGTCTTACCTCAGCACTGATGGCAAAGTTCAATGAGACAGAAAATAACAAATGCTGGTGGGGATGTGGAGAGATTGGGACTCTCATACACTGCTTATGTGATTGTGACCTGACACAACTACTGTGGAAAGCAATATGGTGATTCCTTAGAAAGCTGGAATTGGAAATACCATTTGACTCAGCAATCCCATTACTAGGTATATATCCTAGAGAGGTGAGAGCCAGGATAGGAAGAGATACATGCATGCTCACGGTAATCACAGCACTATTTACAACAGCAAAAAGATGAAAACAACCTACATACCAATCAGAGGAAGAGTGGATGACCAAACTATGGTACATACACATACTGGAATGCTATGCAGCACTAAGGAATAATGTATAGTCTGAAAAATACTGCATAATATGGATGAACTTGAAGGACATTATGCTGAGTGAAATAAGTCAATCACAGAAGGACAAATATAGTATTATTTCCTTGTTGTGGAGGTTCAAGGAAAGGTTTATATACGGAGGGAAACTTTCTTTGTTGGTTTCCATGGGTGGGAGGGAAGGGGAGGGAACACTGTAAAATAAAAAAAAAAAATGCATTGTCCCATATCTCTTTAGTTTTTTGTATTTCACTGTACATAAATTATATTTCAATAAAATGCATTAAAAAAATAATGTAGAATCTGCAAAATAACTCATACTGTGGATGAACTTGGAGGACATTATGCTCAGTGAAATAAGTCAATCACAGAAGGGCAAATATTATATTAATCCACTATTGTACAAAGTCAAGGAAAGGTTTACATCTGGAAGGAAACTTTCTTTATTGGTTACCAAGGATGGGAGGGGTGGGGAGGAGAAATTACTAGATACGTCAGAGACAAGAATTGATCTGTTGAAGGTAAGGCAATATAGCAAAAGAAAGTGACCAACACAATAACATCAAAGAAAAAGAAGAGCCAGAGAGGTGCACAAGAGGTACAACTAACTAACTAAATAAATAAGATTGTTTTTCTATTTTTAAAGGAGAATCCATTACAAAATAAAATCGGAAATCTATGGAGCATATTTCTGCTCTGACACTCATGGAGTTGCCATGAGTTGGAATCAAATCTATGATAACTTTTGTTTTGTTTTTAAATAGACTATATATATAAATACACAAACATGCACACAAATGTTTGTATATATACATACATATGTATATGTTATTGTTGTTAGATGCCCTGGAATCATCTTTGACTCATAGAGACCCTATGCACAGCAGAATGAAACACTGCCCAGTTCCACACCAGCTCTGCAATTTTTGCTATACTTGAGTCCATCACCTCAGCCACTGTGTCAATCCATCTCACTGAGTGTTTTCCCCTCTTTTGTGGACCTTCCAACTTACCATGTATGATATCCTTCTCCAGAGAATGGTCCCTTCTGATAACATGACCAAAGTAGATGAAACAAACTCTGACCTTTCTCACTTCCAAGAAGCATTCTGGCTGCCCTTTCTCCAGGACAGATTTGTTAGTTCTTTTATCAGTCCACGGTACTGTCAGCATTCTTCACCAGCACCACATATCAAAAACATCAATTCTTCTTTGATCTTCCTTATTCATTGTCAGCTCTCACGTACATATGAGGCAACTGAAAATATCACGGCTTGTGTCAGGAGCACTCTAGTCCTCAAGGAGGCATCTTTGCTCCTCAGCACTTGAAAGAGGTCTTTTGCAGCCAACTTGCCCTGTGCTGTATGTCACGACTGCTGTTTCCATTGATGTCAATTGTAGAATCAAACAATGTGAAGTCCTTGACAACCTCAAACTTTTCTCAATTTATCATGATGCTGCTTATAAATCCAGTTGTGAAGAAGTTTGTTTTGTTTATATTGAGATGTAATCCATACTACAGACTGTATTCTTCAATCTTCATCAGTAAGTGTTTCAAGTCATCCTCACTTTCAGCAAGCAAAGTTGTGTCATCAGCATATTGCAGATTGTTAATGATTCTTCCTCCAATCTTGGTGCCACACTCTTCATATAGTCCAGCTTCTAGGACTATTTGTTCAGCATACAGATTGAATAAGTATGGTGAAAGGATTCAACCCTGAACACTTCCTTCTTGATTTTAAACCATACAGTGTTCCCTTATTCTGTCTGAACAGCAACCTCCTGGTCTATGTACTGGTTCCTCATGAGTACAGTTAAGTTTTTTGGAATTCCCATTCTTCTCAATGTTATCCACAATTTATTATGATCCACACAATCAAATGTTTTGGCATAATCAATAAAACAAAAGTAAACATCTTTCTGATATTCTTTGCTTTCAGCCAAGATCTATCTGACATCCACAATGATATTACTTGTTTCACATCCTCTTCTGAACCCAGCTTGTACCTCTGGAAGTTCTCTTTCAATATACTGCTGCAACTATTTTTAAATTATCTTCAGTAAGATTTTACTTGCCTGTGATTTTAATGATATTGCTCGATAACTTCCACATTCTCAATGGGTATACCATCAATTCTTGGAGGCTTGCTCTTTGACAAAGTCTTCAGTGCAGCTCCTACTTCTCCCTTCACTATCATTGACCCTTGATCATATGCCACCTCCTGAAATAGATGAAGATCTACTAGTTCTTTTGTGTACAGTGACTCTGTGAATTCCTTCCATCTTCTTTTGATGCTTCCTGCATCATTTAATATGTTGCCCATAGAATCTTTCAGTATTACAACTCGGCTTAAATTTTTCCTCAGTTCTTTCAGCTTGAGAAATGCTGAGCATGTTCTTCTGTTTTGGTTGTCTAACATCAAATCTTTGACAATTCATTATAGTAATTGGCTTTGTCTGATTGAGCTGCTCTTTGAAATCTTCTGTTCAGCTCTTTTATCTTGTCATTCCTTCCTTTTGCTTTGGCTACTCTCTACTCAAACCCAAGCTTCCAACTCTCTTCTGTCATCCATTTTGATTTTTTCTTGTCTTTTTAATGACTTCTTGCTTTATTCATGGACAATGTTCTTGGTGTCATCCCACAATTCTTCTAGTTTTCAGTGTTTGGTGTTCAATGCCTCAAATCCATTCTTTAGATGGTCCCTAAATTCAGGAGGGATAAATTCAAGATCATATTTTGGCTCCATAGACTTGTTTTAAGTGTCTTCAACTTCAAGTTGAACTTGCATATGAGCAATTAATTGTCTGTTCCGCAATCAGCTCCTGGCCTTGTTTTGACTGAAGACCCTGAGCTTCTCCATCACCTCTTGCCACAGATGTGGTCAATCTTATTCCTGTGTATTCCATCTGGCAAAAGTCCATGTGTATAGACACCATTTGTGTTGTTTAAAAAATATAATTGCAATGAATAAGTCATTGGTCTCGCAAAATTCTATTATGCAATCTCCAGCATTATTTATGTCACTAAGGCCAAATTTTCCAACTACTGGTGATACTTCTCTGTTTCCAACTTTTGCATTCCAGTCACCAGTGATAATTAACACATTTTGATAGCATGTTTGATCAATTTCAGACTGCAGAAGTTGATAAAAATCTTCAGTTTCTTCATCTTTGGCTTTGGTGGTTGGTGCATAAATTTGAACAATAGTCATATTAACTGACTGGTCTTCCTTGTAGACCTATGGATATTATCCTATTACTGACAGTATTATACTTCAGGACAGTTCTTGAAATATCCTTTGTGATGATGAATGCCACACCATTCCTCTTCAAATTGTCATTCCCAGCATATTGGATCTTATGGTTGTCTGATTCAAAATGGCTAAAACCAGTCCACTTCAGCTCAATAATGCTTAGGATATCAATCTTTATGCATTGCATTTCATTTTTGACAACTTCCAATTTTCCTAGATTCATACTTCATACATTCTATGTTCCAATTATTAATGGATATTTGCAGGGGTTTCTCCTCAATTAGAGTTGTGTCACATCAGCACATGGAGGTCTCAAAACTTTTACTTCATCCATATCAGTAAGGTTGGTTCTACTCTGATGATGTCATTCTTTCCCATTTGTATTTTGAGAGACTTTCAACTCAAGTAGCTTGTCCTCCTGCACTGTATCAGACTCTGTTCCCAGGTATTCATATAGTTGCCTAGTAGTTTAACAGACACTATTTCTCTGCTATTCATAAGGTCAATTCTTTGAGAAGCCTCTTCTTTCTTCCTAATCTGTCTCAGTCTACAAGCCTGTCACTTAATAAAAGCCACTCTCAGTGTCTGAACTGTAGACAAACTAACTCATTCTAGTTCATTAAACACAGGATACAAGACTGCATAGAGAGGCATAGAAGCCATGGGAGTGGTCTCAGCTTCATTCTTCATCTCTTCCATTGTCATCCTTATTCAAAAGCTAACTACAGGAGAAAAAGCAGTGCTAAAATGCAGAGGAAACTTCATTCACTGCAATATTTCTCCATGTTTTGTGATAAAAGAATAGGTCACAGAACATACATTGACCAGAAACTTGGGCACTGAGACTGAGTCCACTTACCACCTTTGGAGCCCTCTTCAACTCCCAGATAAATTCACTCTGGCAACGCTGGAAGGAAATATATATATAT
>NW_006921750.1:6957120-6976815 GCF_000298275.1 Orycteropus afer afer
GAGAGAGAGAGAGAGAGAGAGAGAGAGAAAGAGAGAGAGAGAGAGAGTAATAGTTGGGGTTGTGTGGCAAAATGGCTAGACCACAATTTTGTGTGGTTTAAACTGCTTTGATATGGGTTATTCCCATGATGTGATTGGATGTATATGTTTTGGGCAGCCAGTCCACTGAAAGGGAGTTTCTCTAGGGATGTTGATTGATTCCAATATATATATGGACATCCTGGGAAAAGAGACACTTTTCTGTGGATCAAGATCCTGTTGTGCTGCCTACAACTGTCCATGACTGAACAATCCACTGTTCAGCCTTGAGATCCTGGGTTAGTCATTAATTGGAGTCAACAGCTGATATACTGCCTGCCAACCTTGAGCTCATCAGGCCCTGCAGCTGCATGAGTTGGGAAATGTCTCCTGCTTGATATTTGATCCAAGAACTTGGGATTTGCCAGCTTTATAAGTCATTTCCCTAAGATAAATTTTTCTTTCTCAAAATGTGTAGATAAGCTTTACTGGTTTTGATTCTCTAGAGAATTAAGCCTAACAAAATTTGGTACTGGGAGTGGTTCTAGAGAGACAAAATCATAAGGAAGGGTTTCCTTAATGGGTTCTCACTGATTCTGTTTTGGTTCTACAATTTGATTGATCATAAAAGCACTCTGCCTCCATTAGTAAAGAGCACACTGCTAATCCATAGCATGAGGTGGCAACATTATATGCAAAATAGCACCACCAGTAGATCAAGTATTTTGAGAAATGATGCCTTGGGTAATTGCAATTTGATACTTTTCTGCTATTTTGTCAGCTTGAGGAGTACAAGGAAACTGGTTCGTTGGTCCTACTTACCCTAGACTAGGTGATGAAAGAGGGAGATGAGTTCAGGGCTGCTGAATCACAGCTCAAGCACCACATAAAAGACCTCAATGTTTCCAGTTGTGCTCTGAAAGAAAGCCTTATTTCTTCTAGTAATGGATCTGATATTAGTGAAACCATACCCAGAGGGTATGTAAGGGTGGATGAATTACAATGCCAATTAAACTGTCAACTGAGAATGGTGGGTGAAATTGAAGTGAGGGCATGGATTAGGAAAAAAATGGGCTCCTGAAACCTGGAATGGGGACATATGGACAGATAGTCAGAAGATGAGTATATGGAACCAGTAAATTCTGTTGAATCCCTCCTATCTGAAGGGATTACTGTAAAACGATTACCTCCCCCACCTCAGTGTGACGGTATTAACCCAACTGTTCCTGCTGGGTCATTGCCTGAGGTAGAAGCAATGGAAGATATTGTTGAATGTCCTCAGAAACTTCCCCCCAACCACCCAATGTTTCTGCTAGACCTATAACTAAAGTTAAGTCCATGTGAGCCCCAAAAGGTGAAATACAAAATGTGACCGAGGAGGTGGTATGTTACACCTGAAAATACCTACTTGATTTTGCTAACATGTACAGACAGAAACCTGGAGAATATGTATGGGAATGGCTACTGAGAGTGTGGGATAATGGTGTAAGGAATGTAACATTGAATCAGTGAGAGTTTATTGATTTAGGCCCACTAAGCATGGACACTTTATTCAATGTTTCAGGTGGAGATGTTAGGACAGGTTTAATAGTTTATTTGGTTGGCTTAGTGAAGCATGAATTACGCAGTGGCCTACCTTAAGTCAAGTTAAAGCACCAGACCTGCCTTGGTATAAGTAGAAGAAGGTATGCAGAGGTTTAAGGAAATTGGTATGTTAGATGGATTTAAAAGGTTAGACCCCTAGAGCCAGAAATAGAGAGTGCAGAAAACACAACTTTCACCAGTATGGTAGGGAATAAATTTGTGAAGGGAGCCCCACCATCCTTGAAAACTGTTATGATTGCTATATTGACAATCACAAGATTGTCAGAAGCCAGATTTGACAGTAGGAACTTCCCTAATTGAACTAAGACACTTTACTACAATGGAGCTCATTGGACCCTGTGGTAGTAAGGGCCAAGTGGAAACAGTTAATCAACAAAGACAAGGTGAGTGTGGTTACCATAAAGGACAGCAGTCAAAACAGTAATCACAGTACTCTAAATTATGTGGAATTATGGCATTGGCTACTTAGGCATGGTGTTCCTAGGAGTGAAATACATGGCAAACCTACTAAATATTTACTTGATCTGTATAGACATAACAGGTGGGAGCTCTGGTAGTGTAGTGCCTAAGGCACTTGACTGCTAACCAGAAGGCTGGTGGTTCAAACCCACCAGCCACTCCACAGAAGAAAGATGGGGCAATCTACTTCCATAGTGATACCACCTCAGAAACCCAAGGAGGGGTTGCTATGAGTCGGGGCCAACTCGACAGCACATAACAACAACAACAACAAGTATAGACAGAAGAATTTTAGGTAAAATAAACAGGAGCCTAGACTGAATCACCAGAATACAGAGTCACAGCCTCTCAATCAATTCCCAGACTTGAGCCAGTTTATAGATCCACAACCCCTTGAATGAAGGTGAGGCCAGGTCCTCTTGAGCAAGAACCCCATTACATTGCCCAAAATTTATAATGTCAACCTTTCTCCCACCCTTCTCCAAAAGGATCTGAGGACATGTGGAGTGCAGGCTGTTATGGTAGGAAAAGCCAAGTGGAAGCCATTAGAACTGCCTCTACCTACAATAATAGTAAACCAAAAGCAATACCACATCCCTGAATGGGTTGCAGAGATTACTGCCACCGTCAAGGACTTGAAGGATGCAGGAGTGGTGATTCCCACCACATCCCCATTTAATGTGCCTATTTGGCCTGTGCAAAACAACAGATAGATCTTGGAGAATGACAGTAGATTATCATAAACTTAATCAGGTGGTGACTCCAATGGCAGCTGCTTTTCCTGCTGTGGTTTCAGTGCTTGAGCAAATTAGTACATCTCCTGGAACTTGGTATGCAGTTACTGATTTGGCCAATGCCTTTTTATCAATACTAATTTCAAAGGACTATCAGAAGCAGTTTTCCTTCAGCTGGCAAGACCGGAAATATACTTTCACAGTGCTTCCTCAGGGGTATATCAACTCCCCAGCACTATGTCATAATTTAGTCTGTAGGGACCTTGATCACCTTTCACTTCCACAAGACATCACACTGGTCTATTGTATTGATGGCCTTATGCTGATTGGACCTAGTAAGGAAGAAATATCGATGGCTCTAGATTTATTGGTGAGACATCTGTGTGCTAGAGGGTGTGAAATTAACCCAACAAAAATTCAGGTACCTTCCACCTCAGTGAAATTTCTAGGGATCCAATGGTATGGGGCATGTTGAGATATTCCTACTAAAGTGAAGGGTAAGTTATTTTATCTGGATTTCTCCACAAGTAAAAAGGAGGCACAATGTCTGGTGGGCCTCTTTGGATTTTGGGGGCAACATAGCCCTCATTTGGGTGTGCTGCTTCAGTCTATTTATCAAATGACTTGGAAAGCTGAAAGCTGCTAGTTTTGAGTGGGGCCCAGAACAACAGAAGACTCTACAACAGGTTCAGGCTGCCTTTCAAGCTGCTCTGCCAATCGGGCCATATGACCTGTCCGATCCAATTGTGCTTGAAGTATCTGTAGCAGAAAAAGGTACTGTTTGGAGTCTTTGGTGGGTCCCTGTTGGTGAATCACAAAGCAGACCTTTGGGGTTTTGGAGCAAAATCCTACCGTCCTCTGCAGATAGCTACTTTCCTTATGAGAAACAGCTTTTAGCTTGTTACTGGGCTTTAGTAGAGACTGAACACCTAACCATGGGCTACCAAGGCACTATGATGCCTGGGCTGCCCATTATGAACCAGGTGTTGTATGACCCACAGAGTCATAGAGTTGGACACACACGGCAGCACTCCATTATTATATGGAAGTAGTATAACAGAGATTGGGCTCAAGTAGGACCTGAAGGCACAGATAAGTTGCATGAGGAAGTGGCCCAAATGCCTATGGTCTCCATTACAGTCACATTACCTTACCTCTCCCAGTTTGCAACCATAACCACATGGGGAGTTCATTATGATCACTTGACTGAGGAAGAGAAAACTTGTGCCTGTTTTACAGATGGTTCTGCACAATATCCAGCCACCACTCAAAAGTGGACAGCAATGGCACTGAAGCCCCATTATGGGACTTCTCTAAAGGACAGTGGTGAAGAGAAATCCTCCCAATGGGCAGAACTTCGAGCTGTGCATCTGGCTGTTCATTTTGCATGGAACAAGAAATGGCCAGATGTATGATTGTATACAGATTCATGGGCTATGCCTAATGGCTTGGCCAGGTGGTCTGAGACTTAGAAGGAGTATGATTGGAAAATTGGTGACAAGGATGTATGAGGAAGAGGTATGTGGAATGATCTTTCTGAATGGGCCAAAGAGTAAAGATATTTGTATCTCATATGAATGCCCACCAAAAGGTGACCTCGGCAGAGGAGGACTTTAACAATCAGGTGGATAAGATGGTCAGTGGAAACCAGCCATCCTTTTTCCCCAGCTACTCCTGTCATTGCTCCATGGGCTCATGAAGAAAGTGGCCATGGTGGCAGGGATGGAGATTATGCATGGGCTCAGCAACATGGACTCCCATTTACTAAGAATTATTTGGCTACTGTCACTTCTGAGTGCCCAGTCTGCCAGCAGCAGAGACCAGCACTGAGTCCGTGATATGGAACACTCTTCAGGGTGATCAGCCAGCAACCTGGTGGCAGGTTGATTACATTGGACCACTTCCATAATGGAAAGGACAGCATTTTGTTCTTACTGGAATAGATACTTATTCTGGATATGGATTTGCCTTCCCTGCACACAATGCTTCTGCTAAAACTACCATCTGTGGACTTACAGAATGCCTTATCTACCATCATGGTATCCCACACAGCATTGCTTCAGATCAAGGGACCTCTTCACAACAAATGATGTGCAGCAGTAGGCCTATTCTCATGGAATTCACTTGTCTTACCGTGTTCCCCAACATCCAGAAGCAGCTGGCTTGATAGAATGATGGAATGGCCCACTAAAAACACAATTATGGCACCAGCCAGGTGGTAATACCTTGAGGGGTTAGGGAAATGTCCTCCAGGATTCTGCATTTGCTCTAAACTAGCATCCAGTATATGGTGCTCTATCTCCAATAGCCAGGAACCAAGCGGTGGAAACAGGAGTGATACCACTCACTATTACCACTAGTGGCCCACTCAAAAAATGTTTGCTTCTTGTCCCTGCTACCTTATGCTCTGTGGGTCTGGAGATCTTAGTCCCAAAGGAAAGAACACTCTCCCCTGGAGACATCATACTGATAGCATTGAACTGGAAGTTAAGAATGTCACCTGTCCATTTTGGCTTCCTCATGTCTCTCGATCAACAGACAGAAAAGGGTGTTACTGTACTATCAGGTGTGATAGATCCTGATTACCAGGGGGAAATTGGTTTGACATTACATAATGGAGGTAAAGAAGAATATGTCTGGAATACAGGAGATTCTTTAGGACATCTTTTAGTACTACCATGCTCTGTGACTAAAGTCAATGGAAAATTATAAGAACCCAATTCTGATATGGCTACTAATGGTCCAGACCCTTTAGGAATGAAGGTTTGAGTCACCCCACTAGGCAAAGAACCATGACCAGCTGAGGTGTTTTCTGAAGGGAAGGGAAATATGAAATAGGTGGTGGAAGAAGATAGTTCTAAATATCAGTTACATCCACTTGACTAGTTACAGAAATGAGGACTGTGATTGTTATATTGCATACATTCTGCATTGTATACATGCATCAAATATTTTTGTTTCCTTCCATTGTAAACTGTGAAATGTAAACAATGTTAATGTGTTTCAGTTGTACGTGTGTTACTGTATCATGTTAGGTGCCAATATGACTTTATAATTGTCCATATTTAGAGATTATATATGATTAAGAATATGTGTACAACTGCCAAGTTGACAAGGGGTGGACTGTGATAGTTGGAGCTGTGTGTCAACTTGGCTGGACCACAATTCTGTGTGGTTTAAGCAATTGGCTTATACTTTGGTTGCTGCAGATACAGGGACAGAAATAGGAACAGCTCATACTGTTTTTGCCTCACTGTCCTTATGAGGGCTCTGGTCATTTGAAGGTCTGTGACTATATTCTGTTAATAAGCTTAAGTGACTTCAAATTGGATGACTTTGAAACCTCATCTTTCCAAATACATGGCCTTATTTCTATGGTAGGAGTTCTAGTGGTATAATGGTTATAGCATTTGGCTGCTAAATAAAAGGTTGGTAGCTCAAACCTACCAGCTTCTCCATAGGAGAAAGATGAGGTGGTCTGCTAGTGTAAAGTTTACAGCCTTGGAAATCCTATGGGGCAGATTAACTCTGTCCTATAGGGTTGCTATGAGTCAGAATCAACTTTGATGCACAAATGATCTATCAGTTTGTAGTGTTTTGGCAGTTTGCATGTTTCTATGATGCTTGAAGGAGCTCTGGTAGCCTAGTGCCTAAGGTACTTTACTGCTAACCAGAAGGCTAGCAGTTCAAACCCACCAGCCACTCCTCAGAAGGAAAGTTAGGCAATCTACTTCCATAGAGATACTGCCTCGGAAACCCAAGCAGGGGTCACTATGAGTCGGGTCCAACTCGACGGCACATAATAGCATCAACAACAACGTGATGCTTGAAGCCATGCTACTGGCATTTCAAGTACCAGCAGGGTCACCCATGGTTGATAAGTTTCAGGGGAATTTCCAGATTAAGACACATTAGGAAGAAAGGCTTGGAATCTGCTTCTAAATATCAGCCAGTGAAGATCTTAGGAATATTCAAAACAACAGAATGTTGTCCAATATAACCCTGGAAGATGAGACCCAAGATTAAGAGGCACTCAAAATATTGAGTGATCACAACAATGGATGGAATATACCAATGACAATGTAGATGGTAAAGACCAGGAAAAGTTTGATTTCTTGCACATAGGGTCAACATGAGTTGGTGCCAACTCAACACCAATGAAAAACTATTTCCTTGATAGCCAAGATTTACTGATACTAACTTTAGACTTCTAGTCACACCAAAGAGATTTTCAAGTGAATTCTTAGGACATTGATCTTCAAACTGTGACATACAAGCTATGGAGGGCTTAAGAAAACTTTCCAAGGGGTAGAGTAAGTAATAGTGTAATTTTAGGGTCACAGGCAAATGCTTATTAATTTTTCTAGATTATATTGAACAGAATTCAAGTTTTCTAATGATTTATATCAATAACAATATATAAGATTTTTAAAAAAGCATTCTATAAATATTTTCCTGTATATAGATGCACTATTATTTGTTACAACTATAAATCATGTTGAATTTGCTTATTAATTCCAATCAATTATATTTAGATTGATTTGAATTTTCTTCCTTTCATTTATTAAAGTTTTGTTTATTTTTCTTGCCTAAAGTAGTAGATGAGCTATGGTGGTGTAATACCTAAGGCATTTGACTGCTAACCAGAAGACTGGAGGTTCAAACCCACTAGCCACTCCTCAGAAGGAAGATGGGACAATCTACATCCGTAGTGATACTGCCTTGGAAACCCAAGAAGGGGTCGCTATGAGTCAGGTCTGACTTGATGGCACATAACAACATCAAAGTAGTAGATATACTCTCCAGTACAATATTCACTAGAAGTAGTGGAATTGAGTACTCTTGCCTTATTTCTGAACCCAAAGGAAACAAAGAGGTCTTGTAATTATTGTTGTTTTGTAATGGAAAATGGTATGGCATTTCCTTAAAAAGTTGAAAACAGAAATACTATTTGATCCAGCAATCCTACCACTATGAATATATCCTTAAGAGGTGAGATCTAGGACACAAATAGATATATGCACACTCATGTTCATGGCAGCTCTAGGTAAAATAACAAAGAGATGGAAACAATCTATGTGCCTATTAACATATGAAAGGATAACCAAACTGGGGCATAGATATATTTAATTTATAGGAAACATTAAAAAATAATTAAGAATCAGTCAATCCCCTCATAACATGGATGAACTTGGGGACATTATACTAAGTCAAAGTCAATCACAGAAGAACAAATATTGTACGAGTCAGTAATTCTAAGAAGTCAAGGTCTACACAAGTAAGACAAATTTCTTTGTTGGTTACCAGGGATGGGAGGGGAGTGGAAGGACAGGAAAAGATATGGTTAGTTAAGAAACAGGTGTTGATATGGGTGAAGGGAAAAGTAACATAATAAAAGTGTGTGGCTAGCACAATATCACTAAGAAAAGAGTGAGAAGGAGAGGGACACAAAGGATACACAGAATAAAATAAATAGTATTAAATTCACAATACTGCAATGCATTATCAGTGATAGCAAATACTAATCTATGGTTGGATAAAATGTAGACAGGAAAAAGATTAGGAATAGAGATGTAATGGGAGTATACTCATGACTACTCATAGTCTTGGCTGACAATATTCCTACATATATATTTTTATATGTTATAAAAATTTCCCCATCACTGTTCTGTCAGTTTGTCATACTGTGCAAAATGTAAATGTTGCTATGTGGTTGAAGGCTATGGAATTAGTATTTCAAATCCCAGCAGGGTTATCCATGATTAACAGGTTTCAGTGGAGCTTCCAAACTAAGACAGACTCGGAAGAAGGAAGGGGTAATTCACGTCTCAAAGAATTGGTCAGTGAAAACCTTAAGAATAGCCATGAAACTTTGTCTGATATGTTACTGGAAAACTTTATGAATAGCCCTGGAACTTTTTCTGATATAGTGCTGAAAGAAGAGACTCTCAGGCACTCACAATATGACTGGGAAAGAGCTCCCTCCTCAAAGCAGAGTCCAATTTAATGACGTGGATGGAGTAAAGTTTTGGTACCTCAAATTCTTGATGTAGCATGACTCAAAATTGGAAGAAACAGCTGTAAATATCCAATAATAATTGTAATATGGAATGCACAAAGTATGAGTCTAGGAAATTTGAAAGTTGTTGAAAACAAAATGGAACACATGAATATTGATATCCTAGGCATTAGTGAGCTGACATGGAATGGTTTGGGCCATTTTAAATCAGAAAATCATATGATATACTATGCTGGCAGTGATAAATTGAAGAAAAATGGCATGGCATTCATTAATCATCAAAAATAATTTATCCAGAGATATATGCTGAAGTACAATGCTGTCAGTGATAGGATAATACCCATACTCCTATAAGGAAGACCAGTTAATACTAATATTATTCAAATTTACACACCAAACACCAAAGGCAAAGATGAGGAAATTTAAGATTTTTACCTTCTGTAGCCTGAAATTGACTAAACATGTAATCAACATGTATTTAGTATTACTGGCAATTGGAATGCAATAGTAGGAAGCAAAGAAGAACCACTGGCAGCTGGAAAATATGGCCTTCATGATTGAAATAACATTGGAGATCACATGATACAATTTTGCAACACCGATGACTTATTCATTGTAAATACCTTTCTTCAAAAGCATAAATGGTGGCTATACAAGGGGACTTGAAATGCACAGGAATCAGATAGATTACATTTGTGCAAAGAGGTGATGGAGAAGATATAGATGACTGTGAGACAGACTAGCAACTGCTTATATGAAAGTTCAAATTGAAGATTAAGACAATTAAAACAAGTCCATGACATATGACCTTGATTATATCCCATCTGAATTTAGAGAACATCTAATGAATAAATTTGACACACTGAAAACCAATGACCAAAACCAGGTGAATTGTGGGATGACATCAAGGACATCATACATGATGAAAGTAAAAGGTCATTAAAAAGACAGGAAAAGAAGAAAAGACCAAAATGGATGTCAGAAGAGACTCTGAAACTTGTTCTTGACTAGAGAGTAGCTAAAACAAAAGGAAGAAATGACAAAATAAAAGAACTGAACAGAAAATTTCAAAGAGCAGTTTGAGAAGACAAAGTAAATTATTATAATGTGTCAAGAGCTGGAGTTAGAAAACCAAAAAGGAAGAACACCCTTGGCTTTTTTTAAGCTGAAAGAAATGAAGGAAAAATTCAAGCCTTGAGTTGCAATATTGAAAGGTACTATGGGCAAAATATTGAATGATGCACGAAACATCAAAAGAAGATGGAAAGAATACTCAGAGTCACTGTACCAAAAAGAATTGGCAAATGATCATACATTTCAGGAGGTGGCAAATGATCAAGAACTGATGATATTGAAGGAAGAAGTCAAAGCTGCACTGAAGGAATTGGCAAAAAATAAGGCTCCAAGAATTGACAGAACACCCACTGAAATGTTTAAAGAAACAGGTGCTGCTCTGTAGGCACTCCTTCAGCTATTCCAAGTGATTGAAAATACCATGGCTTGGGTTAGGCACATCTTATTCTTCAAGCAGGTATCTTTGCTTTTCAGCACTTGAAAGAGGTCTTTTTCAATAGATTTTCCCAGTGCAAGACATCATCTGATGTCGTGACTGCTGCCTCCATTGTCATTGATTATAGAACAAGTAATATGAAGTCTGACAACTTCAGTCATTTCTCCATTTATTGTGATACTGCTTATTGGTCCAATTGTGAGGATTTTTGTATTCTATCTTTAAACTTCATCAGTAAGTACTCCAATTAATCCTCACTTTCAGCAAGTAAAGTTGTGTCACCTGAATGTCTCAGGTTGTTAATGAGCCTTCCTCCAATCCTGATGCCACTTTTTTCTTCCTATAGTACAACATCTTGGATTTTTTGCTCAGCATACAGATTGGATAAATATGGTGAAATGATACAGCCCTAACGCACTCCCCTCCTGATTTAAAATCATGCAGTATCCCCTGATTCTATTTGAACCTGCCTCCTGGTCTACGTACAGGTTCCTCATAAGTACAATTAAGTGTTCTGGAATTCCCATTCTTCTTAATGTTATCCACAACTTGTTATGATCCACACAATCGGATGCCTTTGCATAGTCAATAAAACACAAGTAAACACCTTTTTGGTATTCTTTGCTCACAGTGAAGATCTATCTGATATCAGCTATGATATCCTTTGCTGCACATCCTCTTCTGAATCCAGTTTTTATTTCTGGAAGTTCTGTGTCAATATACTGCTGCAAACATTTTTGAATTATCTTCATTAAGATTTTACTTGTGTGTGATATCAATGATATTGTTCAATAATTTCCACATTCTGTGGGATCACCTTTCTTTGGAATGGGCACAAATATGGATCTCTTCCAGTTAGTTGGCCAGGGATCTGTCTTCCAAATCTCTTGGCATAGCCAAGTGTGTGCTCCAATGCAGCATCCATTTGTTGAAACATCTCAATGGGTATTCTGTCAATTCCTAGAGCCTTGTTTTTGACCAGTTCCTTCAGTGCAGCTTCAACTTCTTCCTTCAATACCATTAGTTCTTGATCTCATGTCACCTCCTGAAATTGATGATCATCTACCAATTCTTTTTTGGAATAGTGAGTGTATTCCATCCATCTTCTTTTGATATTTCCTGCATCATTCAACATATTGTCCATGGAATCTTTCAATAATGCAATCTGAGGCTTAGATTTTTTCCTCAGTTCTTTCAGCTTGAGGAATACAGAGCATATTCTTCCCTTTTGGTTTTCTAGCTTCAGGTCTTTGCACATTTGATTCTAAAATTGAGTTTGTCTTCTCAAACTGCTCTTTGAAATTTTCTGTTCAGTTCTATTATCTTATCATTTCTTTCATTTGCTTTAGCTACTCTGCTTTCAAGGGCAAATTTCAGAGTTTCTTCTGACAACCATTTTGATATTTTCTTCCTTTTCTGTGTTTTTACTGACCTTTTGCTTTCTTCTTGGATGATGTTCTTGGTGTCATCTCACAATTGATTGCACGTAAGATTAATTTCAGACTACAGAAGTTGGTAAAAATCTTAAATTTCCTCATCGTTCCCTTTGGTGTTTGGTATGTAAATGTGAAAAATATTAGATTTAACTTGTCTTCCTCATAGGCATATGGATATTACCCTATCACTGACAGCATAGATCTTGATACTTTCTTTGTGATGATGATGTCATCCCAAAATTAACACGGTTTTGGCTCTGGGTGTTCAATGTGTCATATATAATCTTTGTTGTTGTTGTTATGTGCCATTGAGTTGGACCCAACTCATAGTGACCAGTCCTTGAGTTTCCAAGGCAGTATCACTACGGAAGTAGATTGCCCCATCTTCCTTCTGAGGAGTGGCTGGTGGGTTTGAACAACCAGCCCTCTGGTTATTAGTCAAGTGCCTTAGGCTCCACACTACCAGAGCTCCTAAATATAATTTTTGGGGAAAAAACAAAACAACCTCACTGCCTTAGTGTCAGAACCAACTCATAGCTACCCCTCCTTGGTTTTCCGAGTCAGTATCACTATGGACATAGATTGCCCAATCTTCCATCTGAGGAGTGCCTGGTAGGTTTGAACCACCAGCCTTCTGGTTAGCATTCAAATGCCTTAGGAACTACACCACCAGAGATGTTGTCTAAATTCAGAAGAATATAATCAAGGTTATAGTTGGGCTCCTGCTGACTTGTTTTAACTGTCTTTAGCTTCAACTTGAACTTGCATATGAGCAACTGATAGTCTGTTCCACAATCAGCAACTGACCTTGTTTTGGCTGAAATATTGAGCTTCTCCATCATCTCTTGCCATAGATGTTGTCAATATGATTTCTCTATTGTATGTCTGGTGAAGTATAGCTGTCATTTGTGTTGTTGAAAAAAAAAAAAAGTATTTCTGATGAATAAGTCATTGGTCTTGCAAAATTCTATCAAGTGATCTCCAACATTATTTCTATCACCATGACCATATTTTCCAACTACCAGTGATGCTTCTTTGTTTCCAACTTTTGCAGTCCAATCACCAGTGATAATTAACACATCTTGATTGCATGTTAGGTCAACTTCAGACTATAGAAGTTGGTAAAAATCTTAAATTTCCTCATCTTTGCCTTTGGTGTTTGGTGTGTAAGTATGAATAATATTAGTTTTGACTAGCCTTCCTCATAGATGTATGGATATTATCCTATCATTGACAGCATTGTGCTTCAGTATAGATCTTGATACATTCTTTGTGATGACTATACAAAGGCATTCTACTGTGTGGATCATAACAAACTATGGGTAACATTGAAAAAAATAAGAATTCCACAATACTTAATTTTACTCATGAGGAAGCTGTACATAGACCAAGAGGCAGTCATTCAAACAGAACAAGAGGATACTAAATGGTTGAAAATCAGTAAGGGTTTGGGTCAACATTGTATCTCTCACCATACTTATCCAATCTGTATGCTGAACAAGTAATCCAAGAAGCTGGACATATGAAGAAGAATGCAGCATTAGATTGGAGAGAGACTCATTAACAACCTGTGATATGCAGATGACACAACCCTGCTTGCTGAAAGTGAAGATGACTTGAAACACCTACTGATGAAGATAAAAGACTACAGCCTTCAGTATGGATTACACCTCAACATGAAGAAAACAAAAATCCTCACAACTGGATCAATAACCAACATCACAATAAATGGAGAAAAGGTTGAAATTGTCAAAGATTTTATTTTACTTGGATCCACAATCAATACCCATGGAAGCAGCATCCAAGAAATCAGATTTCATATTGCACTAGGCAAATCTGCTGCAAAAGAACTTTTTAAAGTTTTAAAGAGCCAGCACATCACTTTGAAGACTAACGATGCACCAGACCCAAACCATGGTATTTTCAATCATCACCTATGCTTATAAAAGATGGACATTGAATAAGGAAGAGCAAAGAAAAGTTGATCCCTTTGAATTGTAGTGTTAGCAAAGAATATTGAAAATACCATGGACTGCCAGAAGAATGACCAAATCTGTCCTGGCAGGAAAGCTGGAATGCTTCTTAGAAGTGAGAACAGTCAGACTTTGTATTATCTACTTTGGCCATGTTGTCAGAAGCACTCACTCCCTGGAGAAGGATATCATGCTTGGTAAAGTGAAGAGTCAGCAAGAAATGGCAAGATTCTCAATGAAATGGAATGACACAATGGCTGCAACGATGGGCTCAAGCATAGCAAGTTTTGTGACAATGGTATAGGATTGGGTAATGTTTCTGTGTTTCTTTTCTGTTGTGTATACGGTCAATATGCTTTGGAGCTGACTCATCAGCACATAACAACAACTAAGTTTAACTGAAAAATTATAAATTCCTTGAAAAAAAGCATTGTAACAACACAGAGAGGATATGTGAAATTCATCACATTAATTTCTACAAAATCTTATTTCAAAGAGGTACCTCCAACTTTTCCCTGTTTTTTTTTTTTTTTTTGTGTGTGTGTGTGTGTGTGTGTGAAAAAATGAGAGTTAAAGAGAAAGTGAGAGAAAAGAATGGATGGAGAAAAGTAGGGAAGACAAACAGGATGGAGAAAGAAGAGGAAGAAAGGAGAAAGAGACAGAGTCAAACAAAAAGAATATTTGTGTGTTATTTTTTTATTATTATTATTTTAATGTGATTTGGGTGAAAATTTACAGAGCAAATTCACTTTCCATACAGTAGTTCACAAACACTTTGTCACATGACATTGACTAAAATTTACCCCAATGCAACAACTCCCCTCCCACTTCCTCCCGATAATTACCTATTCCCTGTATCTATCCCTCCATGCACTCCTGCCCCTTGAGCTGTCTCCATATGCATAAACAGCCCTTCTTTGTCCCATGATTGTTCTCTCCAAGGACTGTATCTACTTGAGGTAAATGTTCAACTCTTATGCCTGTCTTTTGTTTGGCTGGAAGACACAGGTGCAGGTTCAATTCCAGACCTGAAGGGCAGCTAGGGTCCATAGTCTCAGTAATTCCACCAGGCTCTATCAGACAAGCAAACCTGGTTCCCCTTCCCCTGTTTTTTTTCCCAAACGATTTTGAGTTTTGTTCCACATTTTTCTCCCTCTCTATCCAAGATCTCTTGCAGAGATCCACTTCAAGAGTTTGACAGTGGTAGCCGGGCACCATCTAGTTCTTCTGGTCTCACAGTCATATAGGCTGTGGATCACATGGTGTACCAGTTGCATGGACTAACTGTTTCCATGAATATTTGGTTTTCTTCAGTCTTATTTGCTCTGGATGACAGTTTCTTGCAAGCTTTTAAGATCCTAGTCAGCTCCAGAAGATTGACCTTCACCCCTTTTCCCACAAAAGCAGGCCCTTCTTCTTTTTTTTTTCTTTTAAAAAACCAAAGAGGGGGGAATGTTAGAGATATGCCATGCCATCTTGCATGGCTCTTCCGGGTTCTTCTTCATTCCCTGCTGCCGCGCCCAAGGTCATAAGTCAGTTAAAGGAAGTCAAAACTGAGCTTCCTGCAAGGCGCATATTTTAAAAGGCAACATAGCCTCTGATAGGTTAAGACCTCTTCTCCCAGCTCTGATGTACAACCTCCTAACCCCAGGTCTATATAAGACCACCCTCTTCCTGCTCTTCCTCTTCCTCTTCTTCCTCTCTCTCTTCTTCTCTTCTTCTAGTCTTCCTTTCTTTCTTCTTCTCTTCTTCTTCCTCCTCTTCTTCTTCTGTCCTTCCTCAGTGCAGGCGCCCTTTCGCCTCTTTAATAAAATCTCCTGTTGGGTAAAAAAAAAAACAAAAAAGATCCTAGTCACTACTCGCCAATGTAGGAGGTGGAACAATGTTTGTGTAGTATGTTATGCCAATTGAGCTGGATGTCCCTGAGACTATGAACCCAAGCCTACAGTTTCCACTACTCACTCCCTCTGGGTAGCTGGCTGTGGTGAAGAAGTGACTACAAACTTGTCCCTTGTCAGCTCTATTATACACCTGGGAATTCTTACAGAAAATACAAACACACTTGCAGAACCATTGGCTGCCAACCCTATACATGGTCTTGGTACACTCCCTGCTGCATAGACATACCTAATACTTCAGCCTGTCCACCCATCTATCCACTCATATACTTGTGTTTGCCTTCACTGACAATGGAATGCTGTATGTGCAAAAGGGTTCATCTTTGTTGTCTGCACCTCCCATGTACCTCTTTATGTCTTCCTGTTCCTGAATGCCACCATGTTGATCACTCACATTTGGTACATTGCCCTTCTCTTCACCCACATCAATACTTATCTCTACCTATATAACAGTGTTCACTCCCCTCCCCTCCCACTCCTGATAACCAACAAAGAAAATTTCCTTCCATATATAAACATCCCAAAGGCAGCTACTCAGCTGCTTGTGGTAGATCCCCCCATGGAGTTGATTGCCAGTCTCATCATGGGGAATAACTACTACCAGCTGCCCAGCCACTCAACCAGGCCCAGCCAAGTTGACACAAAAACATAATCACCACACTAACAATGTTCCCTCCCCTCCTCTCCCATTCCTAGTAACCACCAAAGAAAATTTCCTTCCATATATGAACATTTCCTTGGCATTTACAACAACAGACTAATACAATATTTGTCCTTCTGTGACTGAATTATGTCATTCAGCATAATATCCTCCAAGCTCATCCATGTTATGTGGTGTTTTGCAGATTCTATGTTATTCTTTAGGTTTGCATAGTATTCGATTGTGCATATGTGTCATAGTTTGCTTATCCATTCCTCAGTTGATGGAAACATAGGTTGTTTCCATCTTTTCGCTATTGAAAATAGTGCTGCAATGAACATGGGTGTGCATATGTCTGTTTCTTGTCATGGCTCTCACTTCTTTAGCATATAAACCTAGTAATGGAATGGCTGGGTCAAACGGTATTTCTAATTCTAACTTTTTAAGGAACCACCATACTGCTTTCCACAGTGGTTGTACAGTTGACAGTCCTGCCAGCAGTGTATGAGAATCCCAATTTCTCCACATCCTCACCAGCATTTTTTATTTTCTATCTTGTTGAACTTTGCTACTAGTGCTGGGACAAGATAGTGTCTCTGCATCTGTCTAATGGCTAGTGATCATGAGTATTTCTTCAAATGTTTGTTAGTTGCCTGAATATCCTCTTTGGTGAAGTGTCTATTCATGTCTTCTGCCCATTTTTTAATTGGATTATTTTTCTTTTTTGTTCTTGATGAAGTTGGAGTATTCTACAAGTTCTAGAGATAAATCCCTTGTCAGATATGTTGTTGCTAAATATTTTTTCCTGATCTGTAGGTTCTCTTTTTGACTCTGTTAGGAAGTCTTTCAATAAAAATTTAATTTTTAGAAGGTCCCATTCATCTAGTTTCTCTTCTGCTGTTTGTGCATTTTGGGTTATGCTTGGTAGTCTATATATGCCATGTAATAGAGTCCCTAAATTTGTGCCTAGTTTTTGCTTGAAGAACGCTGTAGTTTTAGGTTTCACATTTAAGCCTTTGATCCATCTGTAGTTAGTTTTTATGTATGGGTTAATGTACAGATCTTGTTTCATTTTTCTGCAAGTGGATATCCAGTTTTGCCAGCACCATTTATTAAACAAACATTCTCTTCCATATTTAATAGATTTTGGCCATTCATCAGAGATAAGCTGACCATAGATAGATGGATCTATTTTTTGGTTCTCAATTCTATTCCAGTGGTCTATGTGTCTATCATTATACTAATACAAGGCAGTTTGACTACTGTGCTGTATAGTAGGTTTTGAGATCTGGCAGTGTGAGACTTCCTAATTTATTCTTCAATTGTGCTTTGCATATCCAAGGTCTCTTTCTTTTCCTATAAGTTAGTGATTGGTTTTCCCAAATCCTTAAAAAATCTTGATGGGATCTGGATTGGGATTGCATTGAACGTATAGATTGTTTTGGGTAGAAATGACATTTTCACAATGTTCAATCTTCCTATCCATCAGCATGGTATTTTCTTCCATTTATGTAGATCTCTTACGGTTTCTTGAAGTAGTTTGTTCTAGTTTTCTTTGTATAGGTCTTTTGTGTCCCTGGTAAGATTTATTTCCAAGTATTTTATTTTTGGGGGTAGCGATTGTAAGTGGTATTGATTTCCTTATTTCTTTCCAGTTTTCATAAATCTCTTTGCTGGTATAGAGGAATTCAATTGATTTTTGGATGTTAATCTTGTATGCTGCCACGATGCTAAATCTCTCAATTAGTTCTAGTAGATTTTTGAGAGTTTTCTAGGTATAGGATCATATCATCAGCAAATAGGGATAGCTTTACTTCTTCCTTACCCATTTGTATGCCTTTGATTCCTTTCTTGCCTTATTGCCCTGGCCAGGACTTTCAATATAATGTTGAATAGAAGTGGTGATAGAGGGCATCCTTGTCTGGTTCCTATTCACAAGGGGAGTGGTTTCAGTCTCTCTCCATTGAGAATAATGTTGGCTGTTGGATTTAAATTTATGCCATTTATTATGTTGAGGAATGCCCCTTATAATTCCATTTTTGCTGAGAGTTTTTAACAGGAATTGATATTGGATTTTATAAAATTATTTTTCTGCCTTGATTGATATGATCATGTGGTTCTTTTCTTTTGTTTTACTAATGTAGTGGATGATGTTGATTTTTTTTTTTTTTTTTTTCCTAATGTTGACCATCTGTTCTGGTTACCTAGTGTGGCTCTGACAAGAAATACACCACAAATGGGATGGCCTTAACAAACAGGTGTTTATTCTTACAATTTCGAGGCTTTAAGTCCAAGTTCAAAGTGCCAGTTCTAGGGGCTTGGTGAAAGCCCTTCAACCTTGGGGTCCAGCTCTGCCTCCTGCTCCTGGCCCACTGGAGCTAGAGGCGTTTCTTCACTTAGACAGCTGTAGGCTGCTGAAGCTGAGGAGCCCCAAGGCTGACAAGTAAAAAGGCACAGTCCTGATGTTACCAAACCACATGTCAGGCCATTAACTTGAGTCCATTGTAAGTCCCAAGGTCAGCAGAGCATAGCAGGCTGCTGAGCAATGACATCGCTACATGCAGAGTCCAAGCATGCTATAGGTTAGAGACCATTCCCAAAGCTTTTCCTTATAGACAGGTAGCAGACCACATCCTAAAGGCAGCTACTCAGCTGCTTGTGGTAGATTGCCAGTCTCATCATGAGCAATAAATACCACCAGCTGCCCAGCCACTCAACCAGGTCCAGTCAAGTTGACACACAAACCTAACTATCACACCATCCTTGCATATCTGATATGAACATCACTTGGTCATAATGAATGATTTTATTGATATGTTGTTGGAGTCTATGTCTATGATTTTGTTGAAGATTATTGCATCTATATTCATGAGGGATATTGGTCTGTAGTTTGCCTTTTGAGTGATATCTTTGCTTGCTTTTGGTATCAAGGTTATGCTTGCTTCTGAAAATGAGTTATGGAGGATTCCATCTTTTTCTATGGTTTGGAATAGTTTGTGCAGGAATGGTGTCAGTTTTCTCTGAATAATTGGTAGAATTCTCTGGTGAAACTGTCTGGGCCAGAAATTTTTTTTTGTTGGTAATTTTTTAATTACTTGTTCAATTTCTTCTTTTGTTATGGATTTGTTCAACTTTTCACATCAGTATGTGTTAGTTTAGGTAAGGGGTGTGTTTCTACAAATCTGTCCATTTCTTCCAGATTTTCATATTTGTTGGAGTACAGTTCTTCATTGTATCTTACTATTATCTTTTTTTTTTTTTTTCATTTGGTTCTGTTGTGATGTCACCCATTTCATTTTTCATTTGTGTTATTTGTATTCTCTCCCTCTTTTCCTTTGTTAAATTTGCCAGTGGTTTGTCAATTTTATTATCTGTTCAAAAAACCAACTTCTGGTTTTGTTCA
>NW_006921750.1:6977935-6978441 GCF_000298275.1 Orycteropus afer afer
CTTGCTAGCTTTTAAGATCCCAGTTGCTACTCACCAAAGTAGGAGGTAGAACAATGTTTTGTACAGTATGTTATGCCAATTGAGCTTGATGTCCCTGCGACTATGGTCCCAAGCCCACAGGTTCAACTACATGGTCTTTCTGGATATCTGGCTATGACCAAGCAGTGACCACAACCTTGCCCCTTGTCAGCTCTACTATACACCTGGGAATTCTGATCAATCACATAAACTTAAAGGACCATTGTCTGCCAACCCTAGATATATTCTTGGATACCTTCCCCATTTTGTAGACATAACTAATTGTTTAGCCTGTCCAGTCATCTATCCACCCATATACCCATGTTTGCCATCACTGACAATGCAGTACTCTATGCGAAAAAGGGTTCATATTTATTGTCTGTACCTCCCATGTACCTCTCTATGTCTTTCTCATCATCAATGGTGTGATATTGGCCACTCATATTTGGTACATTGCCCTTCTCTTCACCTAAATCAATACTTATCTC
>NW_006921750.1:6986488-6987018 GCF_000298275.1 Orycteropus afer afer
AAAAAGAAAGGGAAAAATAAATAAATAAATACATATATTTAAAAAAAAAAAAAAAAAAACTGTAGGACAGGCAGGGCACCCAGGCTCCATGTGAGCACACAAACTGGGATGGAGTTTCTGCCGGCCCAGAAGATAGGTGGGATTGGGGAATGGCCACACTTCCACTCACCAAGTGGGTGTGGGGTATAAGAGTAACAAGAGGAATATCGAACCTTTTCAGTCTTGCAGGTCCCAAGTGTCATTGGGGTTGCAGGAAAGCTGAACACATTCTTAAGCCCTTGGAATCTGTGAGAGTGCTGTCTCTTCAAATATCCAAAATAGTCAAGCTGCTTTTTAAGCCTTAAAAATGGTGGCAGCCTCCGGACCGGCAGCAGTCCACAGCTCAGCCCAACTTTCTCTTCACCTTCTCCATTTGTTCCCCAGCCACCATGCACAGTCCATGAAGTCCCTGGTTAGCAGGGCGATTTTTAGGTTAATTCTTAGGTCCTACCACCACTTGGGAATCTCCAAGTTGTGTGTGCCGTCAGGAT
>NW_006921750.1:6987316-6991699 GCF_000298275.1 Orycteropus afer afer
GATTGTATAGTTCAGCTGTTCTCCATCTTTGTTGAGTTTATTTCCATTTCTATCTTTCATTGAAAGTAGTATATTAAAGTCTTCTACTATGACTGTGGAGTCATCTATTTGCCTTTTCAACTCTGTAAAGTCTGATTTATGTAATTTGGGTCTCTTTCATTGGGTCCATAGGCATTTACTATGGTTATAGTTTCTTGTTCATCTGATCTTTAATTATTATATAATATCCTTCCTTGTCTCATATGGTGTTTTTTGCTTGATATATCTTTTTCCAAACTTTCACTTTTAGTCTATTTTTGTCTTTGTCTATAAGGTGTGTCTCTTGTAGACAGCATATTGATGAATTTTGTTTTCTTAGCCAATCTGCAACTCTCCATGTCTTGATTGGTGCATTTCATCCATTAACATTCAGTGCAATTATTGACAAGTATGAATTGGTTGCTGTCATTTTGTTATGTGTTTTTTCATGGTGTCCCTGGTTTATTTGTTCCATATTTTGGTGCTAAGCTCAATATGTTTATGAATTATGTTACCATTTCCTTTGTTGCTGTGGTTTTAGTATTTGCTGAATATTTGAGCTTGTCCTCTTTTTCATTGTGATGTGAAGGCTTATCATTTTTTCCTTGAGGTTACAACGTGATCTATAATTTTCACCCCAAGTTTAGAACAATCCATTCTATCTTGCAACTCTCCTGACTTCTTCATCATTTAGAAGTTCTGTAAATGCACAGTATTTTCCCACTTTTTGTTTTATAGTTGTCCTCACTTGCCAATTGATGTCTCTGGTTCCCTGTTTACAATCTTGTATGTTTATTTTACTTTGGATATGTCTATAGCTGTGGTTTCTGCATTATGTCATCTTGTTTATCAATGGTCTGTTGTTATTTGCTGTTTTTCATTTTCTGTACAAAGGACTCCCTTTAGTATCTCTTGTAAGGTTGGTCTAGTTTTAATAAATTACCTTACTTTCCACTTGTCTAGAAATCTCCTAATTACAATAAAAAGACTACTGATGCTAATAGAGAGGTTCAGCAAAGTGGCAGGATACAAGATCAACATACAAAAATCAGTTGGGTTTCTATACACCAGCAAGGACTCCTCTGATAAAGAAATAAGGGGAACCATACCATTCACTATAGCTATAAAAAAGATAAAATGTCTGGGAATAAACCTCACCAGAGAAAACTATAAAACACTGTTACAAAAGACAACAAGGGTACTACATAAATGGAAAAACCTGCCTTGCTCATGGATAGGTAGACTAAACATTGTGAAAATGTCAATACTACCTAAAGCAATTCTATACATTAATGCAATCCTGATACATATTTCAAAAAAAAAAAAATGGACATGGAAAAAATAATTACTAATTCCATATGGAAAGGAAAGAGACTTAGAATAAGCAGAGCACTTCTCAAGAACAAAAACAAAGTGGGAGGTCTCACATTCCAAGATCTTAAGAACTACATACAGCCACAGTAGTCAAAACAGCATAGTATTTGTACAATGAGAAAAAGATAGACCAATGAACAGAATCGAAAGTTCAGACATAGATCCATCCATGGACAACTGATCTTTGACAAAGACCCAAAGTCCATTAAATGGGGAAGAGATAGACTCTTTAACAAATAGTGTTGGCAAAACTGGATATCTTCCTGTAGAAAAATAAAACAAGACCCATACCTCACCCCATACACAAAAACAAACTCAAGCTGGATCAAAGACTTAAATGTAAAACCCAAAACTATAAAATTCATCAAAGATAAAATAAGAGCAAATCTAGGAGCCCTAATTTATGGCATAAATAGACTGTCAAGCATAAGCCAGAATGTGCAGGAGATAGAAGAGAAGGTAGACCACTGGGACCTTTTAAAAATTAAATTCTTGTGTGCATCAAAAGATTTCATCAAATGGGTAAAGAGAGATCCTACAGATTGGGAGAAAATATTTGCTTACGACATATCTGACAAAGGGCTTATCTCCAAAATCTAGAGAAAACTTAACATCGCAACAACAAAAAAGACAAATAACCCAATTCAAAAATGGGCAAAATACTTGAAAAGACACTTCACCAAAGAAGATATACAAGCAGCCAACAAACACATGAGAAATTGTTCACAATCATTAATCATTAGAGAGATGCAAATCAAAACAACGATTAGATATCATCTCACCCCAGCAATAATAGCAAAGTTCAACAGATCAGGTAGTAACAAATGCTTGTGGAGTTGTGGACAGATTGGAACCCTTGTGCACTGCTGGAGGGATTGTAAAATGTACAACCATTGTGGCAAATGGTATGGCATTTCCTTAAAAAACTGAAAATAGAAGTACCATTTGACCCAGCAATTCCATTACTAGGAATATATCCTAAAGAGGTGAGAGATAGCACATGTACAGACATATTTACACCTATGTTCATTGCAGCACAATTCACCATAGCAAAGATATGGAAACAACATAAATGCCCATCAACAGATGAGTGGATAACCAAATTATGGTATATCTACACAATCGAATACTATGCCACATTAAACAATGAGGGATATGCTAATCATCTCGCCACGTGGATGAACCTAGAGGACATTATGGTGAGTGAAATAAGTCAATCACAGAAGGACAAGTACTGGATGAGCCCATTACTGTAAAAAGACAGAGAATGGTTTGCTTGGGAAAGGGAACTCACCTAGTAGGTTACCAGGATGGGGAGGGAAGGGGAAGGATTAATTTAGGGCTAGTTGGGGCTTACACACTGACATAGGTAGGGGGAGGGTTATACAGGAAGGATATATGACCACCATAATAACATTGGGAAATGAGAGGACACCGAACTGTGCACATAAGAGATAGATGACAGATGCTCCTACCAACCAATGTGTTCACAATACCACATTGCCATTAACACCAAACACTGGGCTATACAGATATACACATAAACACCTGAGATGATCATACAGGGATAAGTGAATAGAGATATACTCTAGACCACAGATAGATTCAGCTGAGGCTAATCTTGTACAGACATCAGTGATACAATATACCTGCAATCCTTACAGAGACAACAGAAGACAGACACAGAGTAATTCCTCACAGACATCCTGACACTATGGGAGAGAGATCCAATAGATCTACTACATTAGGACCATAGTACTGGGAGACACCAGACTCAATTGGCACAACAAAATACATAAAAGCATTGTTCCACATCCTACATTGGTGAGTAGCAACTGGGGTCTTAAAAGCTTTCAAACAGCCATCTAAGATACAGCTAATGGTCTCCTAGTATTGGAAGTGAAGAAGAATGAAAAAAAGGGGGGGGGCATTTAGAAGCAATCAGCCCTAGGACACAATGGCTGTTGAGACCAGAAGAACTGGATGGTGCATGGCTACCAATGTCAACCACTCAGGAAAGGATCACATACTGAGATCCTGGATAGAGTGGGAGGAAAAACGTGGAACAAAATCCAAAAACTCAATAATGACCATAATTACTGGTCAGATGAAATCTGGTGAGACTCCCAATACTATGGCCCTGGAATACATTCAGTGCCTGGAATAAAACGAACCCCCAGGGGTGGCCTCTCAGCCCAATCGTTAACAAAGTGTACACACAGACCACCCAACTCAGGATGCTGCTCCTACGTACTCCATGGTAATACATCCCTTAGAGCAATAGACCATGGGACACCAGAGGACCAACATTCGAACCGAGCAAATGCAGGACAAACAGGAGTGCATAATTATGAGGGGCACAGGGGAAAGGGTTGCAGGGGTGGGGAGGGGAGGAGACAAGGTTAGGGATGTATGTGTGATGTTGAATGTAAAACAAGCTCTTAAAATAAAAAATAAAACTAAAATAAATAAATAAATATAAACTCCCTTAGATAGGGAACAGTTGCTTCCTATTTGGTGTCTGATGTGGAAAGTGATCCCTTACTGTGCAAAAATTTGTATACTTCCTGTAAAACTCCATTAAACATCTTCTCCAGGAACACACACACACACACACACACCCATACACAAAGAAATCTCCTAATTTCACCATCATATTTGAGGGACTCTTTTGCTGGGTATATAATTATTGGTGGAAAATTTTTCTCTTTCAGTTTTCTATATATGCCATCCCATTGCCCTCTTTCTTGCATAGTTTCTGCTGAGAAATCAGAGCTTATTCTTACTGGTTGTCCTCTGTAAGTATCTTTTTGTATTTTCTGTTGCTGCTTTCAGGATTCTGTCTTTGTCTTTGGTTTTGATGAGTTTGATGATGATATGTCTTGGAGATTTCTTTTGGGGTCTATCTTTTATGGGGTTCATTGGATTTCATGCCTGGTTATATTTTTATCTTTCATCATGTCAGGGAAGTTCTCTTCCAACAAAGCTTGG
>NW_006921750.1:6991799-7007015 GCF_000298275.1 Orycteropus afer afer
TCTTTGTCTTTGGTTTTGATGAGTTTGATGATGATGTGTCTTAGTGATTGTCTTTTGGGGTCTGTCCTGTTTGGGGTTTGTTGGACTTCCTGAATGGATATATTCCTCTTTCATTATATCAGAGATGTTCTCCTCCAGCAAATCTTGAACAATTTTCTCAGTGTTTTTTTTTTTTTTTCTCTCTCTCTTCTTGTTCTGGAATTCCAATGACATGTATGTTATTCCTTTTGATGGTAACCCACATGAACCTTAGGCTTTCTTCCTTTTGTCTTGATCTTTTTTTCTGATTGATCCCTTTCCAAATAAATATTCAGGTATTTGTCTTCAATCTCCTTAATTCTGTCTTCCATTGCATCCATTCTACTCCTTTGCCCTTTCAATATGACAATTTAGTAGTAGTCTTCTGGATTTCTCTCTATAGGTTTAGAATCATTTCTAATTTTTCATTTATTTTGTCCTTTTGTTCTTGTATTTTCTTCCAGAATTCTTCTAGGGTTTTGTCTGTGTTTTCCTTGATCTGTCTTTCAATCTTTTGAAGATACCTAAATATAATTCTTTTGAATTCCTTATCAGGAAGTTATAGTGCTGCTTCTTCTTCAGGGATGTGTTCTGGGTCTGTATCCTGCTTCCTTATTTCTACCACTTTTTCTCACTCCTTTGTGTGGACTGTGATGGTCTCTCTTCTCCAAGATATCGTGAGGTTGTTGTATTTAGATCTCTGTTAACTGTTTTTGAAGAGCAGCTATGGGTGGTTCAGGCTATTCTTGGTGATTTTTTATTGCTGTCATGCTGGTGGAGAAGGAATTGGTGGTTTTCACTCAATAAGTGAAGCTACAGGAGGTGTGGGTTTTATTGGTATTCTATCTGTCTCCCACTCAGTGATACAAAAATAACAATTGAATAGCCATCAAAAAATCAAAGCAAATAGACACTGTGTAATCACACAGAAACAATAACCAAAAAAAAAGGGGGGGGAAGGATAATATCTGCAGAGAGGGCAATAGGAGAAAAAGGCAAGTTATGAGAATAATGAAGGAAAAATGGGAAAAAAGGCAAAAAGAAAAACAAAGAACAGGGTTAACTACAAGAAGGAAAAATAATTGGGACCTGGAATAGGGGAAAGAAAAGAAGCTGAAATCTAGAACCTGGGAAGGAAAGAATAAAGAATAATAACAAAAAGGACAAAAGTAATAATAATATTAGTAGTTTTAAAACAAACAAAAAAGAAAAAAAATTGGGGCCAGGTGGGACAGGGCACCCGGTTTCTCTAGAAGCACACAAACTGGGATGGAATTCCTGATGGCCTAGAAGGTGGGTGGGAGTGAGGGATAGCCACACATCCCTTCAACAAGATGGTGTGAGGTATAAGAGTAATAAGAGGAATATTGCATCTTTCCAGTTGTCGGCATCCAGAATGTCCTTTTGGCTCCTGGCAAGTAGAGTCTATTCTTAAGTCCCTGGAATCTGGGAGAATGCTGTGACTTGAAATATCCAAAATGGCCAAACCACTTGTAAACATTCAAAATGGCTGCATCCTCCGGACAGGCAAAACTCCACAGCTCAGCCCACGTTCCTCTTGGCTGCTTCCCCTTTTATTCACCAGCCACCAGTGCAGTCTTCTATGCATTCCTTGGCTATCAGGGCTTATTTTTATGTTATTTCTTAGGTCCTGACACCACTGAGCATTATCCAAGCTATCTGTGCCATCAGGATAACTGTCAGACCACAGCTGCATATGTTTCCTTTTTTGGTGTTTTCATTCAACTTCTTCTGCTAGTTGGAATTTAGTCCACTTCTATATCCTTTCTTTCAAAGCTCAGGGGTCCAGGATTATCTTCTATGTCTGTGTTAATTGGTTCCCCTTTTCTTTGATGAAGAGGGTCTGCGCAGTCTTTCTGCCTATTCCACCATCTTACCAGAACCAATGTGGTGTTTATTTTTGACAGAAATACTTCCATGCTTTAAACTTTTAAAAAAATAATACACCTTCTGCTCACTTATCAAGTATCTTGTTATCCAACATTTCACATTTACAACTATAGTGAAAAATCTATCTGAACACTTTTCACATTAATTGCATATACCTGGAAGTAAGAATTGCCATGTTATGAGGTGAGAATAATGTGGTCTGTGATGGTTAAGGCTGTGTGTCAATTTGGCTGGGCCATAATTCTTAGTGTCTTGGCAATTATGTAATCATGCAATATGATAGTTATGTAATACTATAATTTGGTAGCTATGTAATGCTATAGTTATCTTGCATTTTGTGATTTAATGTGGTCATCCTCCACTCTTGCATAATGCAAGTTTTTGTATAATATCTTGTTCATTGGATCCTAACTTTATTCATAAGTGAGGACAGGGTGTATTACATCATGGGAAAATAATATATCCAATGTCTGCCAAACAACTAAGAATCATAACCTAAGCATCACAGGTCACTTGAACCTACAACGCAATGAGAAAAAATTTGGACTTTTCAACAGTTGGTGCTTGGCCAACTGGACATCCTTCAGAGGGGAAAAATAGTTCAATTGATCTATATCTTACATTATAAGTAGAAATCAATTTCAGAGAAATTACAGAGCTAAGTGTAAAAGGTAAAACAATAATGCCTGTAGAAGAAAACACAGAAGGTCTTCCACATTAACTTATTGCTGTTGTTGTTGTTGTTATGTGCCATTGAGTAGGCCCCAACTCATAGTGACCCCTCCTTGGGTTTCCTAGGTGGTATCAATACAGAAGTAGATTGCCCAATCTTCCTTCTGAGGAGTGGCTGATGGGTTTGAACTGCCAGCCTTCCGGTTAGCAGTGAAGTGTCTTAGGCACTTCGCTTAATATTTCTCAATGAGGACACACAAACTACCAAGTAAGAGATTCAATACTTACTAATTGAATTATGCCACAGTTAAGAACTTCTCTTCATCAAAATTCATCACTAAGAGAAGAGAAAGGCAAGCCACAGACTGGGAGTAGGGATTTATAGTTCAAAGGGATTGTATACATAATTTACTACAAAATCTTTGATGTCAGTAGGGAAAAAAACAGACAAGCTAATAGAAAATATGGTCAGAGAACTTAGTGAGAATTGTTGATGAAAGGCAGATTTGAAAGAGGCTATGTAGTGCTGTGTTTTGATCTGTGTACTGATTATATGTATTTTGCAGTTTTTGAAAATTAAAAGCTGTACTCTTTTGATCTGTGCTTCTATGTACACTTCATTTCAGTAATATCTCTATATAAAAGTAAACACACTTCCTTCTTCCACCAAAAAGAAGGTGAAAGTGTAAAAAATCTTCATTTGTTTTCATTTGCTTTATCTCAGTAATGGTGAGGTAGAACACATTTCATATTTTTATAAAGGATTTATACTATTATCTTCCTTGCATTTCATAAGTATGTCCTTTGACAGTTTATATTAGATTTTTTGTTCTCTTCTTCTGAATTTGCCAGAGCTATAGATTTTATAATATGGATTTTTACTCTCTTTCTCTATGTGTGTGTCTATTTCTCTCTTGCTCAGTAATACAGGTAGAAGGAGTGATGTATAGCTATTATTCCCCCCAAGTACATTTTCTGTTGAAAATATTTATATAATAAACTCAATGTATGCATAAAATAGTTGTATATTTATTTTAAATAAATATGTGGCAGGTACTATTACTATTCTGACTTTGGAATGGGAAAATAAAATAAAATTATTAATTTATTAAATAAATTAAAGAACATCTATATATTAGAATTCTAACTACCTTTTGAGTGCTTGCTAAAAGCAAAAACGAATTGAATATTTTACTAATGAAGATCAAAAACTACAACCTATGGTATGTATTACACGTCAGCCTAACGAAAATAAAAATACTCACAATGAGACCAATATGCAACATCATGATAAATGGAGAAAAGACTGACATTTTCAAAGATTTCATTTACTTAGATTAACAATCAACACCTATGGAAAAAGTAGTGAAAAAAATCAAATGATGTGTTTTATTGACCAAATCAACTCCAAAAGACTTCTTTAGAGTTAACAAACAAAGATGTTAATTTTAAGACTAAAGTTTGCATGACCAAAGCCATGGTATTTGTAAATGTCTCTTATGCATGCAATAGCTAGATAATAAATAAAGGAGACCAAAGAAGAATTGGTACCTTTGAATTATGGTGTTGACATAGAGTATCGATTGTACTATGGATTGAAGAAATAAACACATATGTCTTGGATGCAGTATAGCCTAAATGCTCCTTAGAAGTGAGGATGGAGAGAATTATTTTTAGTACTTTGGTCATGTTATCAAGAGGCTCCAGTTCCAGAAGAAGGATATCATGCTTGGTAAAGTAGATAGTCAGAGAAGTCCTTCTATAAGGTGGAAAGATGCAATGTCTGTAACAATGGGCTCAAGCATAGCAATGAATATGAGGATGGTGGAGTACCAGGCAGTGCTTCATTCTGTTGTACATAGGGTTGCTATGAGTCAGAACTGATTCAACAATACCTAACAACAAAAGCATTGAGTATCATGGGCAGAAAAAAAATAATGACTCTCATGCAGGAGGTGTTGTTTAGTGACCAAGAATCTGAGGCAGTCATGACAATTGGCATTGATGGTATAGAGATTCAGATTACTTTTATATCATCAATCCTTATTATCTATGAGAAGTGGACTATTAATTGAATTTTACTTAAACTTTGGTTTCCTCATCAATAAAATGATAATATTAACACTTTCTTTCAGGATTTACTGTAAAGATGAAATGAAAATATGTGCTAAGCACTTACCTAATAAGGAGCTCTAGCAGCACAATGTTTAAAGTGTTGATCTGCTAACCAAAAGATCAGCAGTTCAAACCTTTATGGAAGATGAGATAGGCAGTTCATTTCCATAAAGATTTACAACCCTTGATATATCATGAAACAGTTCTACTCAGTCTTAAAACTTTGCTTTAAGTTAGAACCCACTCAATATATTTTTTTTTAAGTTGGGTAAGTACTTAGTATTTGTATTACACATAATAATAATAAATGTTAAGTATGGCTATTAATATTATTATTACTTGAAATCAACTTGTGCTTAACAGCAATTATTTTAGTTTTGGAAGAAACATATATACATTTAAAAAAAAAGTAGTCAAGAACAGCATATACATTTAACAGTGGAAGGTCCCTGAAAAGTATGTTACTTGAGATTATAATATTTTTTGCTTATCTATATTTTTTATTCCATGTAAAATGCATCATGCATTGATTTATAAGAGATGTGAATATTCAAAAATTAGTAATGAAACAAAGAAAATAAAGCAGATATTAATAAGATTTAAATTTGATGATGAAGTATGCTATTTTTTTATTTGTTTGTAATTTTAGAATTATAATTTTAAATAAAATGCATGAATTTTTTATATTTCTTAAAACAATCCTTATTCAATATTTCAAAATAATGACAGTGTTATTATATTTTACTTGGATCCACTTGTACCCTCCACTTTACCAAGCATGATATGGTTTCCAGGTAATGATCCCTTCTGAGAACCTGACCAAAGTAGGTGAGATGAAGTCTAGCCGTTCTCTCTTCCAAGGAACATTCTTGCTGCACTTCTTCCAGGACAGATTTGTTAGCTCTTTTAGCAGTCCATGGTACTTCCAGCATTCCTTATCAACACCAAAACTCAAAAATATCAACTCTTTTCAGTCTTCCTTATTCATTGTCCAGCTCTCACATGCATACGAGGCAATTGAAAATGCCATGGCTTGGGTTAAGCACATCTTAGTCTTCAAGGAGTTATATTTGATCTTCAGCACTTGAAAGAAGTCTTTTGAAGCAGAATTGCCCAATGCGATACATTGTCTAATGTCTTGACTGCTGCTTCCATTGGTTTTGATTATAGAACCAAGTAATATGAAGTCTTTGACAACTTCAATGTTTTCTCCATTTATTGTGATACTGCATATTGGTACAGTTGTGAGGATTTTTGTTTTCTTTATATCAACATTTAATCCATACTGCAGACTATAGTCTTGAATCTTCATCAGTAAGTGATATAAGTAATCTTCACTTTCAGCAAGGAACATTGTGTCATCTATGTATTGCAGGTTGTTAATGATGCAATCCTGATGCCACATTCTTCTTCATATAGTCCAGCTTCTCAGATTATTTGTTCAGCATACAGATTGAAAAAGTATGGTGAAAGGATACAATCCTGACTAACTCTCTTTCTGATTTTAAACCATCCAGTGTCCCTTTCTTCTGTCTGAATGACAGCCTCCTGGTCTATGTACAGTTCCCTAATGGGAACAATTAAATGTTCTGGAATCCCCAGTCTTCTTAATGTTATCCATAATTTGTTATGACCCATACAATTGAACACTTTTTGCATAGTCAATAAAACACAAATAACACCTTTCTAGTATTTTTTGCTCACAGCCAGGATCCATCAGACAGTGAAGATGTCCTTTGTTCCACATACTCTACTGAATGCAGATTGCATTTCTGGAAATTCTCTGTCAATATACTGCTGCAAACATTTTTGAATTATCTTCAATAAGGTTTTACTTGAATGAGATACAAATGATATTGTTCAGTAATTTCCACATTCTGTGGGATCACGTCTCTTTGGCATGAGTACAAATATGGATCTCTTCCAGTCAGTTGTCCAGGTAGCTGTCTTCCCAATCTCTTGGCATACCCAAGTGAATGCCTCCAGCATGACATCCATTTGTTGAAATATCTCAATGGGTATTCAGTCAATTCCTAAAACATTGATTTTCACCAGGGGGAACTCTGGTGGCATAGTGCCTAAAGCACTTGACTGCTAGCCAGAAGGCTGATGGTTCAAATCCAGCAGCCACTCCTGGGAAGGAAGGTTGGACCATCTACTTCTGCAGTGATACTGCCTTGGAAACCCAAGAAGGGGTTGCTATGAGTTGGATCCAACTTGATGGCATTGAGTTTGTTTGTGTGTATTTTCCACCAATTCCTTTACTAACAACCAATTAAATGGAAATTAAAATAAGAACAAGATGGGAAAGAATTAAACAGCAATTAAAATGATGTTCTTCTTGTTAGGTGCCATGGAGTCATTTCCAACTCATATTGCCCTTATGTATAACAGAATAAAACACTGTCTAGTCTTGTGCCACCCTCACAATCATTGCCATGCTTGAGCTCATTAAGTGCAGATTTCTAAACAACAAGTTTAAAATAATGCATGGGGCTTTTATTTTCCCCCATAAGCTTCCCAGATAATATCAGTGACACTAATCCACAAACCACAATTTTAAAGGTAAAACTTAGATAGCTTTCTAAGAATATGTACTAAAACATTAATTTTGACATATATACAAAGATATGTTTACTAGAATATCTATCATGGGATTATTTTTAATTGTGAAAAATTGAAAACACCCAAATGTCTACCAAAAAAAAAAGGGCATCAACTACAATATAGCTGTTCTACTTGGATACCATGCAGTAATCTAAAAGTTACAAAAAATCTGCTATACATTATATATACATATAAAATTAAGAGAGAAGAGAAAGTTGCAGTGGAAAGTGAGCAGAACAATCCCATTTATATATTTTATTCATTATATTGGGGAAATACAAAATTGTACATGTCGGGAAGTATGCCTATGTTGTGTCTGAGTGCTGATGGAGTAAAGTGATAAGTGCTGAGATGGCTTTTCTGTTCACTGCAGTCACAATTCAAGGCATGAAAAAGATACTGGAATAGCAAGGCACACACTCAGCTTGGGATGTTACAAATAATTATAAAATCATTTAGGTGATGTGCTTTCCTGGAGAGTCTCTCTTTTACTTCTTTTTGTGGTTGTTTCTTGTTTGTTTTGGTATGCATGTGTGTATGTGTGTTTATTTTTAGTAACTTTTGCTATGAGGTACATATGTGTGCACTAATGGAACTGGACCTCAAACTAAAAACCAGTCACTGCCATCAAGTTGATTCCAACTCATAGCAATCCCCATTGGTTTCCAAGGCAATAAACCTTTACAGAAGTAGATTGCTCCATCTTCATTACATGAAGTGTCTTGTGGGTTTTAAATGATGACGTTAGCACCCAAATGCCTTATTCACTATGCCACCAGGCTTAGATTAAAAAAAAAAAAAAATTCCTACAGCAATCTAATTATTACATAGATACACCCCTGTGATGATGGGCTCAAGTATAGCAGGGATTGTGGGGCTGGCGTGGGATCGGGCAGTGTTTCGTTCTGCTGTGCATGGGGTCACTATGAGTCAGAAACGACTCGAGGGCACTTAACAACAACAACAACAACAACAGTAGAAGAACCTGTATGAAAACATCAAAAAAGGGAAATACAGAGCTGCGGTCTGTAAGCGATCCTAACAGCATGGACAGCTTGGATATTGCCAAGTGGTGTTAGGACCTAAGAAATAATCTAAAAATTGGTCCTGCTATCCAGTGGCTGCACAGAGGCCTGCAGTGATGGCTAGTGAATAAAAGGGGAAGCAGCGAAGAGAGAAAAGGGCTGAGCTGTGGACTTTTGTCTGTCTGGAGGGCAGAGCCATTTTGACTGTTTGCAAGTAGTTTGACTCTTTTGGATATTTAAAGTGACAGTGTTCTGTCAAATTCCAGACACCTAAGACTAGGCTCCACATGCTGGGGACCACAAGGACATTCTGGACATAAATGACTGGAATGGTGTGATATTCCCCTTGTTATTGTTATACCTCAAACCCTCTTCATGAATGGAGGTGCAGCTATCCCTCACTTCTGCCTACCTTCTGGGCTGGAAGGAATTCCATCCCTGCCTGTGTGCTCTGCCGGAGTTTAGGTGCCCCCCTGCCATGCCCAGAATTGTTTTTGCCTTTTTTTTCCCCCTCCAGTTTTTTTGAGGGGGTACTTTCTATTATTATTCTTTACCCTTCCTTTCCAAGGTTCTAGCTTTCAGCTTTTTCTCTCTTCCTTGTTCCTGATTCCCTTTTTTTTTTTTTCTTCTTTCTTGTGGTTCTCCTCATTCCTTGATTTTCTTCCCATTTTTTTCTTCATTATTGTCCTATTCTATCTCTTTTCTCTTATTATCCTCTCTCCCGATATTCCTCCCCTGCTTTTCCAATGCATATTTCTTTTGGCTTTTTAAATTATATCTTTAATTTTTTTTTTTCTTATTTATTGTCTTTCCTCTTTTTCTTTCTTTTTTTCTCCTGTTGGTGATTGTTCTTGGGTTTATGTGGTGTGTGTTTTGTCCACTTGCTTTTACTTTTTGATGGTTTTTTGATTGTTGTTTTTGTCTAGCTGAGTGGAAGACAGCAACTGTTCCAATATGATACAGCTGCACACATTCCTCCTGCAGCTCCACTTACTGAGTGAGTGCCACCACTTCTTTCTCCACAAACTGGCCAGCAATTCATGACCACCAAGAAGAGCCTGACTCACCCTTAACTGTTCTTCACGGTTAGCAAAGATCTGTACAGCCACTATCATTTGCTATCACAACCACCAGGAGACAGATGGTGAGTGCATAACTGCTTCCAACTAGCAAATAGAGGAAAACAGTACCCTGCTTACCCAGATACATCCTGTAGTAGTTAAGTTTGTCTATCAACTAGGCTGGGCCTGGTTGAGTAGCTGGGAAGCTGAATGTAGTATTACCCATGATGAGACTGGTAATCAACTCCATGGTAGAATCTACTGTGAGCAGCTAAGTACCTCCCTTAGGGATGTGGTCTGCTTCCTGTACACAAGGAGAAGCCTTGGGGAATGGTCTCTGGCTTATGGCACACTTGAACACTGCATGTAACCAAGTTGTTGTCAGCAGCCTGCCATGCCCTGCCAATCTTGGGATTTTAATGGACTTGAATTAACAGCCTTCCATGTGGTTTGGAAATATTGGGATTGTGCCTTATTACTTGTCAACCTTCAGCTTGTCAGCCTCAGCATCCAGCAGCTGAGTGAAGAAAATCTTCCAGCTTCAATGGGCCAGAAGCAGGAGGCGGAGCAGATGAACAAGGTTGAGGGGCTTTCACTCAGCCCCTAAAGCCTGGCACTTTGAACTTGGATTTAAAGTCTCCAAATTGGAAGAACAGACTCCTATTTGTTAAGGCCATCCCATTTGTTGTATATTTCTGTCAGAATGGCATTGGGTAACCAAAACAGAATATGGTACTAAGAGAGTGGGTGTTTCTCTGACAGATACCTAAAATGTGGAAACAGGAGTGGGGTGCATCCTTTACCTGAGACCCTGGCAGACAGACACTGGCATACAGAATGAGAGACAGCAGGAGAAGAACCAAGAGACTGGCATGAGAGGTGGCAGGAGCAGAGCTGAGAGAACAGGCATGAGACAACAGTCTTAACAGCCCATGGAGGAGAAAGCTGGATAAAATTGGGAAGGTGGCTTCCTGGGGTACTGGGTTGCCTTTGGGCATTAATTGGTAGAAGAGGCTAGTATGAAATGGAGTAGAGGTTGGCCAACCAATAGAGCAAGAAAGTTGAGTTGGGGCAGGAATCTTTCTGGTGGAGTGGGTTGCATTCAGCATTAATCAGCAGAAGTGGAGAGACCAAGGAAATGGGAAACAGAGCTGCCTCAGCCTCAAAGGGTTGGACCATGGCCTCTGGTGGTAGAACCACTATAGCCCTCTAGGTTTCAAAGTGTTAGACCTTCATCAGCTTGATTCTGGAGTGTGGGCCTCCTCGTTCATGTGGACAAGTGGGATGGAGCTATAGCTGCTGCTCAAGAGAATGGGAAGGTCTACCATACCCAAGACGTAGACAAATGGGGCACACCAGGCCAAGGGGGTGAGGTCTCCATCCAGTGAAAGACATCTGTACAGATGCCACCCATTGAAGATTTATACAGGTACCACATTGACAAGGGTTGAAATTGTGGTAGTTAAATTTGTGTGTCAAATTGGTTGGGCCTGGTTGAGTGGCTGGGAAGCTGGATATTCCCCAGTATTCCCTATGATGAGACAGGTAATCGGCTCCAAGGTGGAATCTACTATGAGTAGCTGAGTACTTCTTTTAGGGATGAAGTCTGCTTCCTGTACATAAGGAGAATCCTTGGGGAGAAGTCTCTAGTTTATGGTATGCTTGAACCCTGCATGTAGCCAGGTCGTTGTTCAATAGCCTGTCATCCTATGCTGACCTTGGGACTTTCAATGGACTTGAATTAATGGTCTGCTATGTGGTTTGGTAATATCTTGACTGTGCCTTATTACTTGTCAACAGTGGGCTTGTCAGCCTCAGCAACAAGCAACTGAGTGAAGAAAAGACTTCAGCTTCAGTGGGCCAGGAGAAGGAGGCAGAGCTGAAGCACAAGGTTGAGGGGCTTTCACCCAGCCCCTAGAGCTTGGCACTTTGAACTTGGACTTAGAGCCAGCAACTTATAGGAATAAACTCTTATTTGTTAAGGGCATCCCATTTGTGGTATATTTCTGTCAGAGTGGCAGTGGGTAACCAAAACACATCCAAAAATAACAAGATAAAAGAAAAGTCTCAGGGGAATCACTCCAGCCTACGATGACCAATTAAATATAAATAAAACAATGTCATAATGTCTCAGAGACAAGAGATCATCCTAGTTCACACAAAGAAGCAAGATACAGTGGGAGAAAAAGGAAGCAGATTACAGACCAAAAGCACATCCCTGAGGATGAACAATCATTCAAACTCTCTGATAAGGAATTCAAAAGAATTACACTTTGAAACCTTCAAAGGATTGAGAGATAGATCAAGGAAAATACTGAAAAAATTAAGGAAAACACACAAAAAACTCTAGAACAATTTCAGAAGAAAATACAAGAACAAAACAACAAAGTAAATGAAAAATTAGAAATGATACAGAATCTGCAGATAGAAATCCAAAACATTAATAATAAATTTTCAGAAATTGACAACACATTGAAAAGGCAAAGGAGTAGAATCAAATCAATAGAAGACAGAAGTAATGAAATTGAAGACAAATACCTGAATACTTCTTTGGAAAGAGATCAATCAGAAAAAAAGACCAAAACAAAATGAAGAGAGCCTAAAGTACATGTGGAATACCATCAAAAGGAATAACCTACATGTAATCAGATATCCAGAACTGGAAGAGAAAAAGAAAACCACTGAGGAAATTGTCCAAGATTTCTTGGAAGAGAACTTCCCTGATACAATGAAAGAAGAGAATATATCTATTCAGGAAGTCCAACAAACCCCAAACAGGATAGACCCCAGAAGTAAACTGCCAATACATATCATCATCAAACTCACTAAAACCAAAGACAGAAAAAGAATCCTGAAAGTAACATGCAAAAAACCAAAAAAAGATACCTACAAAGAACCACCAATATGACTAAGCTCTGATTTCTAAGCAGAAACCATGTAAGCGAGAATACAATGGAATAGTATATCTGAAACCTTGAAAGAGAAAAATTTCCAACCAAGAATTATATACCCTGCAGAGTTGTCCCTCAAATATGATGGTGAAATTAGGAGATTTCTAGATAAGAAGAAATTAAGGGAATTTGTTAAAACTAGACCAAGTTTACAAGAGATATTAAAGAGAGTCTTTTGATCAGAGAACCAATTATAGCAAACCAGAACTGATCATTAATACTCAAGATGACAACTGAGCAATCACACAGCTACAGAAGTATCCAAAATAAAATAAGCTTACAAGATTGTAAACAGGGAACCTGAGACATCAATAGCAAATGAGGATAACTGCAAACATAAAAGAGTGAAAAAAAATAGAGTAGTTGCAGAATTTCTAAATGAGGAGGAAGTCAAGAGAGTTGCAAGATAGAATGGACAGTTCTAAACTCAGGGAGAAAATTATAAATCATTTAAAGAAAATGGATAAACCTTCACTTCAAAATCATAAAGAGGACAAACACAAACATTTATCAAAAACTAAAACAATAAAACAAAGGAAAGGATAACAAGATTCAGAAATGTAATGAGTTTAGCACAGAAAAATCATATGGAACAAAAAAACAAGGAACACCACAAAAAAAAAAATAAATAACAAAATGACACCAATCAATTCATAATTGTCAATAATTACACTGAATGTCAATGGATTAAATCCACCACTAAAGAGATAGAGAGTTGTAAACTGGATAAGAAAACATAACCCATCAATATGCTGTCTACAAGAGACACATCTTAGAGACAAAGACAAAAAGAAACTAAAAATCAAATGCTGGAAAAAGACATATCAAGAAAATGGCAACCAAAAAAGAGCAGAAGTGACAATACTAATTTCTGATCAAATTGACTTTAAGACAAAAACCACCATAAGACACAAGGAAGGATATTATATAATAATTAAATTATCTATTGAACAAGAAGATATAACCATAATAAGTATCCATGGACCCAGTGAAAGAACCCCAAATACATAAATCAGACATTATCAGAACTGAAAAGAAAAATGGATGACTCCACAGTCATAGTAGGAGACTTTAATACACCATTTTCAATGAAAGATAGAACAACTGGAAAGAAATTCAACAATGATACAGAAGAATTAAAGAATACTACCTACCAAATTGACCTTAAAAATATCTACAGAGCACTTCACTCAACAAAAGCACAATATACATTCTTTTCCAGTGCACATGGAAAATTCTCAAGGATAGACCATATGCTAAGCTATAGAGTAACCCTTAAAAATTTAAGAACATTGAAATACTGAAAAACATCTTCTCAGATCACAATGCTATCACATTAGAAATCAACAATGAGAAGATCAACAGAAAAAGAGCAAACATATAGAAACATAAAAATACACTCCTTAAGAATGACAGGGTAATAGGAGAAATAAAAAATGAAATAAAAAAATTCCTTGAATCAAATGAGAAGGAAAACACTACATACCAAAATCTTTGGAACAGAGCAAAAGTTGTGATCACAGGTCGATTTATAGCAATAAATGTACACATCAACAAGGAAGAAAAAACAGCCCAAATCAACACTTTAAGCCAATATCTTGAACAATTACAAAAATAACACCAACAATAAATAAATAAGTAAATGAAGCCTAGGTCATCACAAGAAAGGAAATAAAAAGTATTTGAGCAGAAATCAATGAAACAGAAAATAAAGAGACAATAGAAAAAAATCAACAAGACTAGAGGTTGGTTTTTGAAACAATTAAAAAAATTGACAAACCACTGGCAAATTTAACAAAGGAAAAGAAGGAGAGAACACAAATAATACAAATAAGAAACAAAATGGGTGACATCACAACAGAGCCTACTGAAATAAAAAAGATAATACTATGAAGAACTATACTCCAGCAAATGTGAAAATCTGGAAGAAATGGACAGATTTCTAGAAATACACAATTTACCTAAACTAACACAGATTGAGAAGGAAAAGTTGAACAGATCCATAACAACAACAACAAAAAAAAAAAAAATTAGCAAGTCATAAAATGTTACCAACAAAAAAAATTCTGGCCCAGATTGTTTCACTGGAGAATTCCATGAAATATTGAAAGAACTGACACAAATCCTACTCAAACTATTCCAAATTATAAGAAAAGATGGAATCCTCCAGAGTTCATTTTTTGAAGAAAGCATAACCTTGATACCAAAACCAGGCAAAGACATAGCTAAATAGGAAAACTACACACCAATATCCACAGTGAACATAGATAATCTTTGACAAACTACTAGCCAGTAGACTAGAACAGCATATCAAAAAATAATAATAATAATAATTCATTAGGACCAAGTAAATTTCATGACTCATTCAAGGATGGTTCAACATGAGAAATAAATAAATAAATAAACATCATCCACCATGTAAACAAAACAAAACAAAACAACCGCATGATCATATCACATCAACCAATGCAGAAAAGACATTTGATAAAATCCAACTATTCCTGATCAAAACTCTCAGCAAAATAGGAATAGAAAGGACATTCCTCAACATAATAAAGTGCATAAATGCAAAACCAACAGCCAACATTATTCTCAATGGAGAGAGATGGAAAGCAATTCCTTTGTGAAGAGACATTAGAAAAGGATACCATCTATCCCCTCTATTCAACATTGTATTGGAAGGCCTAGCCAGCCAGGGTAACAATGCAAGAAAGGGAATTCTAAGTCACTCATATAGCTCTAGTAGCATAGTGGCTAAGGCACTTGACTGCTAACCAGAAGGCTGACGGTTCAAACCCACCAGCTACTCCTCAGAAGGAAGATGGGGCAATCTACTTCTGTAGTGATACTGCCTCG